>NC_056739.1:143399088-143504088 GCF_019279795.1 Protopterus annectens
CTCTCTGCAGCTAGCCTGATTCCATGTAAATGAATACTACATTTTTAATTTATTTTGTACATAACCTCACCATTTGAGAACTGATCTATTTAAGTATGGTTTAATGTTTAGGAGGTTGAGTTATATTTGTCTTCATTTATTTGCTTTCCAGGGCATTTCTACTGCATGCTGCATTATTCTTATCATCTTTCTGGGTATATGCAAGGTTCAAGACCAGAAGCCACATCTATCAAGGTATGGGAAATGTGTAACTCTAACCATGTAACATATACATAAAATATTTATTTATTCGCAGGTTATGTGGACTGGTCTGAGGATCCTTTTCAGTCATGACCTTGGCCATACTTAATGGGTTGTATTGTAACACAGTTTCAAGTCATAGATGAGATGTTATTACTTCATTCAGTAATTCACAGAACAAGATTAATGTCAAACTTTTTTGGATTTTTGAACATTCACAATAATAGAAGCAAGTGAGCAGTACGGCAAGTTCTTAGTAAAAGAATAAAAGTAACTCAGTTTCCAGGCATATTCTTTCTTTTGGCAAAATGTCAGCATTCATCCAGGACAGTGGATCCCTATTTTTAAAATCTGATCAAGGCCTACCAATCCTAACTGAACACTGTCTTAGATATTCTCCAGACAAGACCTAATATATGTCCCTTGTCATGGCTGCCAGAGATTCTGACACCCATGTAATTAATTCCATCATCCAGTTTGCCTGAAGGAGGCCGTGTCATGCATGTAAGATGCACATGGTTTGCTAAAACATAGGTTCATAGGTTAGGTTTATATGTTAGTACTAGGCTAACTGCCCTTGCAAGCCATTGTAAGCCTAGCCAATTATCCCTTGTGAGACTCGAACCATGCACCTTGTGTTTGTAAGGCAAACACCTTAACCATTAGGTCACCCTCGAAACATATCTTTGTTCACATTCCCAACACCTAGTTACTAAAAACTTAAATAAATGTACATTGTAGAAATGCTAATGGAGGGCAAATGTATTGCTGTGTGCAAAATGAAGGTCTTCCACAGTCCGTGTATGAAAACTGATGGCAAAATGATTTTAAACTTGGTAGGATTATGTGTAGTCAGATGGCTGTGGGAAAGTGTGCATCTAAAATAGTACAATAATTTCACTGAGTCAGATGGTTGTGGGAAAGTGTGCATCTAAAATAGTACAATAATTTCACTAAGTCAGATGGCTGTGGGAAAGTGTGCATCTAAAATAGTACAATAATTTCACTGAGTCAGATGGCTGTGGGAAAGTGTGCATCTAAAATAGTACAATACTTTCACTGAGTCAGATGGCTGTGGGAAAGTGTGCATCTAAAATAGTACAATAATTTCACTGAGTCAGATGGCTGTGGGAAAGTGTGCATCTAAAATAGTACAATACTTTGGGTCTGTATTACAAAGCTGAAGTTCCATTACTTTGGACGTATGTGTTCAAATATATGTCATTCGAAGTTATGGAACTTCGACTATGTAATATAGACCCCAATACTTTCACTGAGGTGGATTGTAATTTTTTGCTGGAATGTGTTTAGTTTTGTTGCTGCTGTGAGCTGTGGAAAATTGTTTTATTAAAGTGGATTCCCAGATGCATGCAGTGCTTTTAAATACCTGAAAATTATATTGAGAATCTATTCCTGCTAACAAGATCTGCCTTTTTTGCATTCATTTTAACAGTTTCTCTTTTACTTAGCTTGACTCTGACTCAGCACAATGTGCGGAAAAGCAGCATCAATCTTCAGTAAATACACAGCAACGGAAGATCTCCAAATTGCACAGTGACAAAGAACTATCGAATGACCTGCCATCTAGAAGTATACGGCAAAGCTTACCTTCTTCAGAGTTAAAACAGGTAGCTACATACCTAAACAGTTCTGTACCTCTGCATTGTCTTTTCTTATTCTTAACATTGCACTGAGTGACAGCATTGCAGTTTCTTTTGTGAGCAGGGTGGTTAAGCACTTATCCCCCAATGTAAAGCCACATACTGAATGCTTAACTTTCTCACCCGTGAAGCCAGAAGAACCATAACTAACTAAAAAATATGCTTATTCCAAAACTTTAATATGGATTGCCCATGCGTAAAACGCATAGAACTCATAATACTAGCATAACTCAGACAACTGTCAACACAATCTGTCTGTTCACTAACCTTTGAAAACCACTGTGTCTCCCTTCATAAAGCCAATTGCCTACCTATTCTAGGCAGATAGAATAATACAATCATAGTTTGTACAAGACAGCTGGCTCATATATCCATTTATACCTTGCCACTACCCACCTTCAGACCTTACCTCCTTTTCCAAGGGGGTAATAGGAGTGAGTTATGAATGCTCACCATATTGTTTACTTTCTTCTTAAAAGACAGCAGAGTATCACACTTGCTGGATCTGATGAAGTTTGTTCCAGGGAAGGGGTAGTCTGAAGAAGTTTGTTCCAGGAAGGGGTAATCTAAAGAAGTTTGTTCCAAGGAAGGGGTAGTCTGAAGAGGTTTCTTCCAGGGAAGGGGTAGTCTGAAGAGTTTGTTCCAGGGAAGGGGTAGTCTGAAGAAGTTTGTTCCAGGGAAGGGGTAGTCTCTCCATGACATATCTGTCTCTACACTGTGGTTTGGTTATTTGCTGAAGCAGGTTCAGATTTCCACTTCAGTGTTCACAGGACTGTTTGATTTATAAAGAAATAAGAAGTGTTAGACTGCTAGATCGACAGAGGCCAGGAAGGTAAGGCACAGATTGCATCTAAAAAGTCAGGAACTAGAGCTTCAGCCTCTCTTGAGAGCTCAGGTCCTTTAGTCCCAAGATCTTTTTTTGTCAGGAGTCTTTGGGGGTTGTCTCTAAATGCTTGATATGTTGAATAAGGTACACCCCAAAGGCAATGCTGTATCGTATGATAGGCCTAATCAGTGCAGAATATAGGGGAGTCAAGTCTTCTTTGGACTTCGAGGAAATACCCTTTGCGATCAGCTGTGTCATACAGAAGGCTTTGGACTTCGAGGAAATACCCTTTGCAATCAGCTGTGTCATACAGAAGACTTTCCTGACTACTATTGCAACATATGATGGTCAGTGGAGAGTTATCTATCCATGTCCAAGTTCTCGTACCACATCTTCACTTAGGAGTAGGATATTTTCTGTACTAGAAGCTGAGTGGAGGACTGGTTAATCAAATGCAACAAAGTTGCATTTTTTTTAACATTTAGTTTTAGCCTATTGTCAGCACACCAGCTATTAATATGTGTAAGTTCTCTTTGTAGCTTCTGTATATCAGAAGGGAATTCAAGCACAACACCCACTTTACAGTCATTGGCAAATTTGGTTAACCAGACTTCCTGTTTTTTTATTTGGAGATCAGAAAGTTATATGGCAAACGGCGAGCATCTTGGCATGAGAACCCTGTGGTACCCCACTGGTTGCTTTTATGCTCTCTGAAAGCAATGAGTAAAGTACTATGGGGTGCTGCTCTTCTCCTGTCCACTCTTTCCAAAAAAGTCCTCCACGAACCCCCGTTGCCCCTCCCTTAGATCTAAACTACACATTAAATGCTCCCATAATGCACTCAGAAATGATACAATAATGCTCTTGCTCAAGTTAGGCACTCATTCAATCTGACTATCAGGGAAAGAAGGTTTTAAAAAGTTATACCTACAAAAGCCAAACAGGATCCCAGTAGAAATTACACCCGCGGTAGTGGTGCTGCGGTAGCGTTGTCGCCTCACAGCAAGACTCCCTGTTCGATTCTCAGCTAGCGTGTCTTCTGTGTGGAGGCATACGTGAATGGGCGTGCCTTTGTTGAAGGTTGTGCATCAGGGCTGGCAACTCGACATGTAAAAATCAACTACCAATCATTAGCGGACCGGAGTTCCGCTGTGGCGACCCCTAACCAGGATAAGCCGAAAGACACAACAACTGATCTAAAGTCATTTCATAGAAAGCACCTTGACCACTTAAAGGAAATGTACAAATGTGCATGTTTTATGGACAAAGGCTAGGCAGGGTACTCCATCCCCTGTATTTCCCCACACCATTAACTTAATAGCCACTTTCAAATTGTCTCAAATGTCTGCAAAGTTGTGTTGCATACAAGCGTACCCCTTTCATCCCCCAATCTAACGTCTCCTTTTCCTAGGTTCTCCTCTCAGATAATCCACATCTTCTTCAGTTCCTGTAAGCTGTACATCTCTGTAAACTGTAAGCCCCCACTTCATCTACCTACAACTCTGATCCTTTTTATATTTCTTTGAATTCACAGTAAACAGCAATCATGTTCCACAGCATATTTTTTGCTGGCTGTCTGTACAAATTTTATATTTTGACTGTACAGCAGGTTATATTTACCTCAATATAGAGATTTCCCCTGAACGTTCTTCTGGAAGAATCTTATGTAAACTCTTTAGCTAACTTGTAAATAATGTTATATATTCTTTGTTCAGACTTGAAGAATTTCATTTGTATGGAATATTGTTAACTGTTTTCCCAAAAATGAAAATGTGGCTTGTATGCAATGCTGTACAAGCGAACTATGTGACTTCTCTGTAATTGTGTATGATATGCACCTCAGTCATAGCTAAAAAGTTTCCAAGGACAAGACTTACCTACCTGGTTAAAAAACACAAATTAATTAATATATAAATTAACAAAGTAATTTAGGGCACCTGCTTCAGAAGGACTCCATTTACTACCCCTGATTTTAGGTTCTACTTTGGTTTACCAGTGCCTGACTTCCTAGTGCCTAGCATAACGACCACACTATCCTACCATCCCACATGACTGCTGCAAAATAACAGCAAATGGAGAACCTGACTTAAAGTATTTTTGTGGCTGGTTGGGCCCCTGGTTGGGCCCTATGGATCACCAGATGTGGGTTCTTTGCCCTCACACCTGAACTCCAAGGTCACACTAACATGAAGGAAAAGGACATCCATAGCCAATGTTGTACTGATTTTTGGGTCTTCTTGCTGTGCAGAAGCCCATGATTGGCTCAATTTCAAGAGTCTTTAAATCATCCCTAGCTGACAGCTGTCCAAAGACCAACATTTGAATGTCAGGGTATAAGAAGAGCATCTGAAGGAGACATCTTCAGTTCTTTCTAGCCGTGCAGTGCAATGCAGTTCATGTGTGCTCAGTATGCTCACAGTCTATTGGTCGGCTTGTTTTTCCAGAGAACCTTCTTCTTCCAGTCAGATAAATACGTCATTGTGGAAATTTCTCTACTAATTTAATGTTCAAACAATTGCTTGATGTGTGGGAAGCAATTCCTGCATAAACATTTTCACTCATTTTGTCTGTTCTGCTTGTAGCCTCAGCATAATGTCTCTAACTGTCTTGACTGTGCAAGATTCCCTATGACAACTCTAAAATATAGGGCCAAGGTACTAGTTGCCTGTAGGGAGTCCTCCTCTTCAGTTTCCCCAGTGATGTTACAAGTCACTGCTACCACAGGGCTTCATTAGACTCCTGTGAGGTCAAGGACCTCAAAATTAATTGAAGAAAGCACTAACTGTAGGTCATAAGTCATCTGATGACCAAGGTTAGGTGCCTTTGCAGCCCCTAGGCCTGAACCCTCTGACATGACCCATCTGGAGGCCACCATGGTTTCTGGCCTACCTACAAATCCTTCTCCAGCACACACATTGGTCGAGTCTGAGGTCAGTCAGCAGACCTCGGCTTCCGACATCCACCCTCTAGGTCATGAGAAAGACTTTCTGGACTCCTCAACTACTGAAGTTACAACCAAAGTCATGGTCGGATGACCTCATCCTCCAGTCACCCCCTTAATGTAGACACCTAAACTGAAGATGAACCACTTCTTTTCCTTCACCATTGCCTCCATCCACTTCTCTTCAGACCAAAGCCCAAGACCTTATTAAAAATAGCACAGAAGATTATGGCCTTCATGAAATCTGGACAGCATTATCATGCTTCCACCTCTGAGGCTTCTCCAGCTAAAAGAAGCAGGAAAGTAACTTTTCAGGAAGAGAAAGATTCCTGTAACTTCAGGATAAGGACGAGTTGTCTTAATCTGGACACTTGCCTTCACAAACTTATCCAAACTCTGATTTGGTTGACACCCTCTCTTCCACCTCCCCCGTGAGGACCTTTTCTTCGAGGATACCCTGCATAAAATGAAGGAGGCTTTCTGTTGGGAAAGTAAGCAGTTTCATCAGGCCTAGGCCAACTATAAGAAACTACTAATCTTGCCTTCACCCAGACCACTGGCTATTCCTCCTGTACATGCTGTATTGGTTGATGTTTTTGAGACATCGCTTTACACCCTGATTCTTTGCCTTCTGCTCATAGGAAGCTGGACAGGTTTTAGATTGCTTGAATATTACAAACACCTTCACAAAAAGACAAAGGCTGACCCTTCTCTAGTCTACACTGAATACACAAAAGGTGTACCTAAGGGGCCAACAAGGCATTCCCTGCTTAATGACAGGGAAAGTTAATTTTAGACAGATTTAGGAAGAAAGCTTATACCACTGCTTCCCTGGCAGTGAGCACTTTGAATAGTCCGTTCCCACTTATATCGCTGCTTCCCTGGCAGTGACCGCTTTGAATTGTCAGTTCCCTCTTGTATCGCTGCTTCCCTGGCAGTTAGCGCTTTGAATTGTCAGTTCCCTCTTATATCGCTGCTTCCCTGGCAGTGAGCGCTTTGAATAGTCCATTCCCACTTACACCACTGCTTCCCTGGCAGTGAGCGCTTTGAGTAGTCTGTTCCCACTTACACCACTGCTTCCCTGGCAGTGAGCACTTTGAGTAGTCCATTCCCACTTACACCACTGCTTCCCTGGCTGTGAGCGCTTTGAATTGTCAGTTCCCTCTTATATCGCTGCTTCCGTGGCAGTGAGCGCTTTGAATTGTCAGTTCCCTCTTGTATCGCTGCTTCCCTGGCAGTGAGCGCTTTGAATTGTCAGTTCCCTCTTGTATCGCTGCTTCCCTGGCAGTGAACGCTTTGAATTGTCAGTTCCCTCTTGTATCGCTGCTTCCCTGGCAGTGAGCGCTTTGAATTGTCAGTTCCCTCTTGTATCACTGCTTCCCTGGCTGTGAGCACTTTGAATAGTCCGTTCCCTCTTATATCGCTGCTTCCCTGGCAGTGAGCGCTTTGAGTAGTCAGTTCCCTCTTGTATCGCTGCTTCCCTGGCAGTGAGCGCTTTGAATTGTCAGTTCCCTCTTACACCACTGCTTCCCTGGCAGTGAGCACTTTGAATAGTCCGTTCCCTCTTGTATCGCTGCTTCCCTGGCAGTGAGCACTTTGAATTGTCAGTTCCCTCTTGTATCGCTGCTTCCCTGGCAGTGAGCGCTTTGAATTGTCAGTTCCCTCTTGTATCGCTGCTTCCCTGGCAGTGAGCGCTTCGAATTGTCAGTTCCTTCTTGTATCGCTGCTTCCCTGGCAGTGAGCGGTTCGAATTGTCAGTTGCATATGCTAAAGTACATTGATTCTCTTCAGGACAACGTCTATCTAAGGCAGACTCTTTTACAGATGGAACCTTTTCTAAACAATGCAGGAGACGGCCAGAGAAGCTTTACAAGTCTCCAAACATGCCCTAAAATGTGGATATGATACCTTAGATGCTTCCTTCATCCACAGGCATACTTGACTCAGGGCCCAGCCCCTGTCAGACCAGGTTAAGGCTGAACTACTGGATACTCCATTAGACAAGGAATTTTTTCTTAGTCCTCCAACTGAACAAGTTTTTGAGAATCCGAACAAAAAAAGGAAAACAAATTAAAACTGAAAGAATTTTACCTGTCTGGGACCCCCAAGGTGTACAGTAGGAATTACAATTCTAAACCTTGGCCTTTTCCACCTAAACAAGACAAGGAGAGGCCTCTCCATGGCAAAAGACCAAGACAATCCAGGAGATGGCAACTAGAACAAACGCACAGAGCAGAGGACTCCAAAGAGTCCACCCAGCACAGACCACAACTGTGACTATGCTCTTCCCCAGCCTCACTTATGCTTTCCCTCCCTCCCCTCCAAGCCTTGGGCAGGAAGAGTCTCCTCCTTCCTAAACCCATGGAAAACCATCACTAGGGATCAATGGCCCTCAACATCATAGAGAAGGAGCACTATATTCATTTTAGGGAAATACCACCCTTCTTGAGCATTCCAAAACCATCAAAAGAGCAAGAAAGCCTGTTACTACCTGTCTTCAGGGAACTACTTCACCAAGGATTCATCCAGCCTGTTCATCCAGGACTAGAAGGAAAAGGCTTCTACTCAAGAACATCTCTAGTTCCAAGAAAAGATGGGACCTGGAGGCCCATTTTGAACCTCTCAAATTTAAACAAGTTTCTCAACATCTCAAAAATTCAAAATGCAAAAACTGCTGCCCACGATCTTCCAAGATGCCTCTATGGTCACTATAGACCTAAATGCTTGCCTCCATGTCTCCATAGCAGACAGTCACAGAAAGTGTCTACACTTGTAGCAACAGCTTCCCACTTCCAGTTCTGTGCTTTTTTTCCATTTGGGCTGTCCACTGTTCCTAGAGTTTTCACAAAATATCTAGCTCCTCTGACAGTACATTCCAGAGCTCTAGGAGTTCATATTTACCCCCACTTAGGTGACGGTCTCAGTCAGAGAAGATCCACATCAGAGACCCTAGTCATCTTACAAATTTTTATCCACAATCATGCATGGCTCAGGATCCAGACCTTGTCAGATCAGTTAAAGACTGAACTACTAGATGCTTCATTTCAGAAGGTAAGTCTCCCCTTAAATCTTAAAAAATCCCAAACTCTTCCTCAGACAAGGATTACTTTTCTGGGAGCCCTCACAGATGTGGTTCAACAGAAGGCCTTCTGCCCCAAGACAAGATTACTCTTTTTGACTTTCTGTCTAACCAGTTCGCTTCCAAAGCAGCTCATCACTGCAAGAGAATTTCTGAGAATGTTGGGGTACACAGCATCATGCATCCTCATGATGTTGGGGTACACGGCATCATGCATCCTCATGATGTTGGGGTACACGGCATCATGCATCCTCATGATGTTGAGGTACACAGCGTCATGCATCCTCATGATGTTAAGGTACACAGCATCATGCATTCTCATGATCCACTTGAAAAGGTACACATGAGAAAATTCCAGTGGTTCCTGAAAAATGTTTAGGAGTAGCATTCCCAACCCTTGGAAACACTCCTGTCTCTGCTTCCATGCCTTGAAAAGGAACTCCTATGGTGGAAGAACACTATACAAACGAACCTGAGGTGAATTTCACTTTACCAGAAGCAGACAAAACCATCACTACAGACAGTTCAGACATTGTCTTGGGGGGGGGCACTTAGGTTCCCTGAAAGTGCAGGGTATTTGGTCCCCACAGCATAGAAAGTTGTATATAATTCAGAAGGAGCTACTAACAGTCAGTCTGGCCATAAAAACTTTTCAACAGAACTTAAGCCCAGGGAGCCTGCAAACAACATCACAATGATGCGGTACATAAACAAGCAAAAGAGGGAGCTTTGTCTTACCCTCTGTACAGCCTTCCAATTTGGATGCTGGCTCAAGAAATAGGGTTAACCTTCATAGCTTCTTATATTCCCAGTCAGAATGTTACCCTGGCATTTTCTGTATGCAAGGACCTTTTAGATCCCAGTGAAGAGAGAGGTGTTCCTGGATCTAACATTTAGTGGGAAATCCCCTCACCAGACATGTTTGCCTGTCTCTCCACAACAAGTAACTACATAAATTCTGCCCCAGAATAAAACAGACTGGATCTTGAAAAACAGACACATTCTCTTTCATATAGTCAAACTGATTCCTGTGTGCATTGCTGCCTTTACCCCTGATCCCCAGGGTGCTAACAAAAATCAGGGCAGACAAACCCAGCATGATCATAGTGACCACCTCCTGGCCAAAACATCAGTGGTTATCCCTCCACCTGACACTCGGGAAAGATTCTGCACCCTACAGGAAGTAGATTTCCTCAGCTAAGTCAAGGGATTTGCCTTCCACCCCCACCTATCCACCCCCATGTTAACAGCTTGCAGGATTGGGTTTTGACAATATGGAATGCATCCTACCCAAAGGATGTAGTTTTAATTTTAAGGAAAGCAAGGATACCCAATACCATGAAATCATAACTGGCAAAATGGAAAAGATTCTTCACCTGGTGGCACAGCAAAAGCACAAACCTTTCTCAGGTAGACATTAACTCAGTCTTGTAGTATCTGTCAGGCCTATTTAGACAAGGATTTTCCTATTCCAGCATTAAAGTACATACATCTGCCATATCAGCTAGCCTGCACAGTATCCCAACTGTCTTCTTGCAACCCCACAATAAATCTTTTCTAAAATAAGGGATTTACTTGTTGCCACCCAGAAGGAACTTTATTCTGGCATGGGATATGAATTATGTGTCAAAAGAAGTAACTTTCCCCCACTGCCTCCCTAAAAATGCTGACCTGGAAGATGACTTTTCTTGTAGCTGTTATATCAGCTAGGAGAGTTTCTGAGCTATAAGCCACCATGTGTCAAGAACCTTTCATCGTCCTCCAAAGGATAGGGTCACCCTTGAAAAAAAAACATCTTTATGCATAAGGTGGTATCAGAACTTACTGTAAACCAGGCTATCCACCTGCCAGTCCTCATCCCAAACCCACAGAACTGGGTAGAGCAAGTCCTTCCTTCCATCACTGTGCACAGGTGGATCAGGTACTATCTAGACAGGACAAAAAGTGATAGAGCAGGGTAGTTACAGGTGGCTTTCACAGAGGGTAACCATGGCAAGCCTGTCTCAAGCAAATCATTTCAAAACGGAAAGCAAACTGCATTAAGTTCTGGTGCTCACACCATGGGAAAGATTTACCTGGGCATATTAAAGCCTAGCCTACCAGGCGTGGGGTAGCTACCACTGCTTTCCTAAAAGGAGTCCCTACCTGGGCCATCCTAGCGGCAGCCACATGGAACTCTGTGCACACCTTTGCAAAACGCTACAACCTAGGCAATGTCTCCACAGCAGATTTTGCTACTGCCATCCTGCAAAACCTTATTTCCTAAGGTCATACAGATGACCTACCACCCACCACCCACCCACCCATTTGGGAGTCCTTCCAAGAATCAGTACTGCAACACTTATGAAGAACATACTGTAGTTGTGCCCCGTTTACCATAGATGTTTGAGTAGATCAATGTCCCACCCTCCAACCCCTTTATCTGCTGGTCACTTGTCTCCCCCTTGCTGGGTACAAGGGGTAGTGGGTTTTTTCTTCAGATAGTAATCTTATCTCCATCATCCCCTCTCTGCCTCTTGTGTTTTTCCTTACTTATTACTTAAATTCAGACAACTGGGGGAGGTTGTGCTGTCCTCAGTTATCAGACTGATTTTTCAGTGCTTAGAAAGTCTTGCAGATGGTGCCAGCAGACAACATTCTGATACCCTGATGTCCAGGCATCTGTCCATCAGCTAGATATGATGTAAAGATTCTGGAAATCAGGCCAGTTATGGGTTTCTGCATGGCAGAAAGACCCAAAAAATCAGTAATGCAACATTTATTTATTTTTATTTTATTTATTTCACATTTGTTAACCGGGTTAGTCCAACTGAGTTTGCAAACACATTTTCAGTGGAGACCCGAGGGAAAAAACCCCAGCAAACATAAGTAAAGGTAAAGTGACAATATATAAATATTAAATAACCAAAATACAAAATAATTGTAAAAAAGAAAAGGTTATTAACGATTTGCATTGCATTGATAGTAAGCAACCAATTTTCAGTGGAGACCTAAAGGGAAAGAGCCCCAGCAAACATAAGCAAAGATAAACATACAGGACAAAAACTATTAAAAATAATGCAAATATGAAATTAATTATAAAGAGAAAAACAAAGGAAAAAATTCTGAACATTAAGGGTTGCACTGATAGTAGCGGACTAAAATTTACTACATATGAGAGTAAAAACAAAAAGATAATCGTTGTTCAAAAGAAGGACAATGTATAGACATTGATAGGAAGTGGGGGGATAAATAGTGTGGAGAACGGGAGGGAAAGGAGGGGGCTGTATTAGGGCTATAGTAGTAGAGCTGAGGGTTTAGGAGGTTAGTTTAAGCAGAAGTTACTAACAGAGAAAGAAAGTTAGGAGATGCAACAGGTTATAAGGTAGGACAGACTGACTACGTGTGGTCAAGGCAACGGCATAATTTCAGGTTTAGTAGGTGGGATTTAAGCTCCTTTTTAAAACAGGGAAAGGAAAGGTTGGATCTAATATGGATTGGAAGTTTGTTCCAATTTAGTGAGGCAGAGTGTTTGTAAAGTAGTTTTTCAATATTCCTTTTGTGTTTATAAACTGAGAGAGGATGGTGATCAGCACTCCGGAGAGGCCGGGAGGGGGGGGGGGGATAGAGAGTAACATGGGAGGTGAGAGCAGGACAGGCAGAGGGGTTTGTTGAGTATGGAAAAGGTAGTCTGGAGTTGCGATTGTAGGAAAAGGTGTGGAAATTCCAGCCACTGAAGTTTTAGTGAGAGGCAGTGATGCGATGAGAGTGGTTGGTTTAGAATAAATCTGGAAATTTTGTTGTGCTTTTGTTCCAGTTTCTGCATTGAGATAGTTTCGATATTGGTACAGATGGGGGAAGCGTACAGAAGACTAGGTATGAGAAATGCCTGTGCAAGTGCATTTAGTGGCATTAGTAAGGAATTTTTTGTTCCTATAAAGTAGTCCAAGTTTTTGGTGTTTTTTTTTTGATGGCCTGTTGTATGTGCAAGCCAAATTTTAGTTGGTCATCAGTTATTACCCCAAGAAGTTTGGTGTGTGAGGCAGAGGAGATAGTGAGGCCATCTAGGAAGGAAAGAGAACATTTGGATTTAAGGCGAGAGAGTGTCTGAGGTAGGAAGAGAAAGAGTTGAGTTTTCTTAGGGTTAAGGATTAGTTGATTGTTTCTGAGCAATTTTTCAACAGAGATAAAGGAATTCTGTGTTAGTGAGTGTAGTTCAGAGATAGTATTGGAGATAGATAAGAGAGTAGAATAATCTGCATATTGTATTACAGATGAGAGTCAGCAGGATGGATGTAGGTTGTTGGTAAAAGTGTTAAAAAGGAGAGGTCCAAGTATGGAGCCTTGCGGTACTCCTGTTTGAACAGCAAGGAAGGGTGAGAAAGCCTGCTGCCATCTAACAGCTTGTTTTCTGCCAGTAAGGTAGGATTGGAACCAGCCAAGAGTAGAAGGAGAGAGGTTTAGGTCTGAGAGTTTAAGAATGATGGGATGAGACAGTGTTGAAGGCTTTAGAGAGATCAAGCAATAGACAGGAGAGAAGGAGGTTCTGGTCCCTAGCTTCTGCAACCTTTTGAGTAAAGGATAGTAAGGCAGTCGAGGTACTGTGTTTAGGGCGGAAAATATGTTGAGAGGGGATGAGGAGATTTTTGTGAATGAGATAGGACAGTAGTTGAGTATGTATGCATTTTTCAAGGATCTTAGAGAGTGGTGAGAGAATAGCGATTGGCCTATAGTTAGAGGGTTCAACAGCATTGCCACTTTTGTTAGAGGAGTGGTATAGAAGGATTTCCATATTTCCGGTATGGTAGATTCCTGAATGAAGCGGTTGATTAAGACAGATACAGGATATGTAACAGAGTGGTATAGAAGGATTTCCCTATTTCCAGTACTGTAGATTCCTGAATGGAGTGGTTGATTAAGATAGGTACAGGATATGCAACAGAGTCAGCAGCAATTTTCAGAAATTGAGGCGGGAGTTTATCAGTGGAGGGAGAGCATGGTTTTAGTTTAAGAAGCAGGGATTTTATATATTTAGTAGAAACAAGTTGCAAGGTAAAAGGCTGAGAGACAGAGGAGCATAGAGGTTTAGGGGGAGGTGAGGATGACACACAACAGTTGGGATGAGCAGAGCACCAGAGGGTAGGAGTTTGGAGATGCTGTCTTTGAAGTGTTCGTTGAGTAAGTGTGCAGTTTCAGAGGGAGAGTGATGGGGGGAAAGGGTTAGGGATGGTAGGAGAACCAGAGTGGAGCAGGGAGTGGATAGTACTCCAGAATTTTTGGGCGTCATTTGGGTGAGAGCTTTGAAATTTAGTGAAATATTAGCGTTTATCCAAAATAACTTTTTTTACACAATTTCTGAGTTGCTTATAACCTTGGAGAAAGTGAGAGTTTTAGTGCTTTGCCATTTTTCCCTAGAGCATCTCTTTCATGCATCAAAGCAGGAGTAGCTTTGGAGAGCCAGGGTGCAAAATTAGATTTGATTCTGAATTTGTGAGTTGGGACAAGACAGTTTAGGACATCAAGGAAAATGTGGTTGAATTTAATAACAGCATCATTCAGCAGGAGAGTTTTTAGGAAAGACCAGTTGATGGCAGACAGTCTATAGTTGAAGGTTTCAGGGGAAAAGTTAGTCAGTTTCCTACAATCTCTGTAGAGATGGTGCTTGGAGAGATGAGGAGACTGCCTTAAGATAGAGATGGGAGAATGATCACTAATAGAGTCAGGGAAGGTAGAAGGATTACAGTAGTTAGGAGAGTTGGTCAAGATCCAGTCAACTGTGGAACCAGTAGCGTTTTTACTGTAGTGGGTAGGGGTAGTGATCAGTTGTGAGAATCCATACAGGTTTATGAAATGATTGATCATCATTTCATCATGATGAAACATTGATCTACTGAAACGTTTATAGTTGTGATAAGAGGGACACAGGTGTACTTTGTTCTTTATCTAAGTTAGTGAAACCTCAGCGATAGCATACTTAGAGACTGGGGACATGGAAGCAGAGTTCCACATCAGAGGGGTGCACAGCTCCTGAATTCTTGAATTCTAAGGGGATTATCATTGATGTCCCACCAATTCCCCTTTTGTCTGAGTTATTGTAGCCTTGCAGGTGGTATATTTAAAGACTGGGGATATGCCCCCACATCATAGAGAGAAGGGACCCCACTGCAAAGAAAGCATTTTATGTATTTATTTATTGACTGGGAAAGTCCACTGGGTCAGAAACCCATTTTCAGTAGAGGCTGGGGGAGAAAAGCTTCACCGTATATTATAAAGTATTACAAAGTATTGTAAAACGTAATAATCAAGGATACATGTATAAAAGCAGAGATATGCAATACAGTACAAAGTTACATTACTAATCTTTTAGCGCCACAAACATAACATAACACATTAATCAAAAATGCATGTATGTAAGCAGAGCTATGCAATACAGTATAATACAGAGGTTACATTATTAATCTTTAAGCATTACGTTGCATTGGGAAGAAGTTGCATGTGCAGCATTGCATGGGTGTGCAATAGTACCGTATGCAGTGCGAGTTTGAGAACAACTGCTTAATGAGCACAAGGCGGAAATATTATTAGGACCTGCCATTAGAACCTTTCTTAATAGGACTTCATTAGGGGACAGTTTTAACGAGGCTTGTTTGTTTGACAGAGGCAGGAGGGCTTGTTTAGGTAGTGCAATTTTAGTGCTGATTCAAAGGTTTTTATACTGTCATTTTGAGTTATTTATGCGGGTAAGGTATTCCAAAGTTTAGTAATGCTATGGGAGTACATCATTTTGAGTTATTTATGCGGGTAAGGCATTCGGGAGTACAGACATTGACCAGCTCGTTTGTTGGGTTTGGTTATCATTAACGGTTGTTTTCCTGAGATCCTAATGTTCTTGAAGGAGTATATGTGTGTAGGATTTTCTTTCAAATTGCTGTTAATCAGATCTATAGTGGTAACCCACCAGGCAGCAGTAACTTGCAGGATGGACACAGCAGACAGCATTTCACTTACTCAGAGTAGACTCTGTGTTTGTTCTTGTTACTTTATGTGGGCCAGCACCATGGCTGTAATTAAATCAAAAGGTGCTTCAACAACAACAATGTATAAGTTTAAGGGTGTGCACACTTATGCAACCAGCTTATTGTACTTTTTTTAATTTTTTTATATTTTTTTCCTTAACAAATTTGTTTGTTTTCAACTGAATTGTACAGGTTATAGGTCACATTTGAAGGTGGGAAAAGATTTGAAATGATTTATTGTGGTCTTATTTTCTTATATCACAAAAACCTGGCATTTTAACAGGGGTGTGTACACTTTTTATATCCACTGTAATCAAGCCAGATCTAAAACTGTGAAATCATTTATTTTTCAATAATTCATTGTTCTTACTTAAGTATGCCAAGGTTAGAGGTAGAGGAGGCTCAACAGTTAAGTTAGAAAGAGATGAGATGGTATTAGCTTTACAAGTTATTTAAAACTGCGTTCATATAAAGTTTGATTAAATGTTTAATGTATTTATATATATATATATATATATATATATATATTTTTTTTTTTTTCTTTTTTTGTGAAAGAATTGTAATATCAAGTTTTTTTTTATTTTTCATATTATGTGATTTGTTGTGTTTTTAATGATATATAGAGGGGTTGATGTAGTATTTTGTATGTAGGTTTTTAAATATTCATTGATGTTGGGATCAGCTGGGTTTTATTGGTTGAATTTTATCTCATGATATAATTAATTAGAGTACTTAAATGAATTAATTTCTGAGATGAAGTATTCTGGTGAAGTCTATGTTATAAACTGATGAAAGCACAAAATAAACCTGTGTTCATAAACTCTGAAGTGGTCATTGACGTTGGAAGGGTGTTTCACATTTGAAACTGGTGCTGGTTGTTCTTGTTTCCAAATTTGATCCTGGAAATCAACTGTGGTGGATGTAATACCTAAAGATGGTAAAGGCCCATCAGACCCAGCTTCACATAGGTTATGCCAAATTTGATAGATATAGGTCAATGTGGTTTTGTGGAGGGGGGCAAACATTTGACAACATTAACAGAACACTGATGATCCATCCAGAGGGAAGCAGAATGTAAGAAAACACCACTGTTGATGCAGAGAAAGCATTTGAGAGAGTAAACTGGGACTTTATGAGCAGTGCAATGGTAAAGTTTGCATTCCCTGATACAGTAATACAGTTAATTAGAAGGATATATGAAGGATCAGAGGCAAGAATTAAAGTGGGAGGGTTCCTGTCTGAACAGAGGAACCAGGCAGGCGTGTCCTCTTTCCCCTTTATTTGCATTATATTTAGAGCCATTGGCAAAAAAATAAGGGACTCAGAAATTCAAGGAAATAATTGGTATAGGAATCAAGAAAAGTTGGCTTTATTTGCAGACAATATTATTTTGTAACCAATAAAACCAAAAAAGGACATTCAGTTTTGTGGCGCATTCTTTCTTAAAACACCTTTATTGAATTATCACTTGTGACACAGGCAAATTTACATTTAAATAAAAGTTATTAAACTGTATTAACATGTTCACGTTTACAAACACTATACTTAAATATACTGCTGTATATCATATAACCTAAGCAACATTACATAAATTATTCAATTCCTGACCTTTTTCTTAAACAAGAAACATCTTTATAAGCCATCACTTATGACCTAGGCAATCATACATTTATATAAATGAAAACAAACACCGACACAATACTAGTTGCAAGCATTTTATATCATAAACCATACTGACACACTCCCAGTTGCAAACATTATACATCAGTTATAATTTACCCAATCATTTTCAGCCAAACATTACATAGCTCATTTAAGTCCTGCATTTTTTAAACCTCATTCCTCCCCTATATATTGTTTCCACAATTCCCATTTTTTCCTATGTAGTTTGTTCCTACCCTTTTCTAAGGATCCCAATTCCAGTTGTTTTATCTCTGTTACTATATTCACTATTTCTAGTATAGTTGGTTTACTTCTGATTTCCATTTTCTGGTAATTGTTTTTTTTTGCAGCCACAGTAATTAGAAACAGCAAGGCTCTGCCATGTCTAGGCAAGATTCTGTAACATAGCTCAGAAAAATAATCTCCCTCGTCACACCAATCTGCCCACCCAGAATTTCTGGTAGTGCTTCCCGCAGGTAATTCTTAAAGTCTGCCAACTCACAACATTCCCACAAAATGTGTTTCCAGTTGCCTCTTTCATTCCCTGTCACACCTCCAACATTTCTTGGCTACCTGAGGAAAAATTCTCTAGAGTCTACTTCAGGTATAAAAATGTCTATGTATACATCTCCAAGCAAATATCGTAAATCTTGTAGATTTTGTAGCATATTTGGGAGACATACATATATCCTCCCATTGTTTCTTTGTGAATTGCTTATCCAGTCTCTCTTCCCAATCCTTTGTAACTATCTCTGATTGATTCTTTTGGTTATCATGTGGTATTTTATATGCTGTACTAATTATTCCTTTTTTAATGGCAGCTTCTGTTCTAGATTCTACTAAAAAACTCTACCAGTGCTGGTCTGTCATTTAGGACCCCCTATTTCTTTCTCTTTGCCTATACACTGATATGAATCCTTGCTAGGGAAGGCAATCTCTAACCTGCAGTCCAAATAAATTCTTGGCATCTTCCCATTCTATCATCTTTCCCTCTCTAGTATTTTGCTCTGAATATATTGGTTCCTTTCCCAGTTTTCCCCAATAAATTCCAGCCCCCTCTTGCCTGTTGTCTATATATCCTAATTGTAGCCATCCCTATCAACAGAATCTCCTTTCTCCATTACCGTTTTGGCTTAGTTCATAGGATACTTTCTTGTTTTGTGGAGCATTCTGAGACGGTTTCAGTTTTTTCAGGATATAAAATGAATAAAGACAAAACAACAGATATAGCTGTAAATCACATAACCACATGTGAATTATTTCAGCAATACCCATATTTAATGGGACACAATAAATTGAAGGTATTTAGAATTATGCATTAAAAATATTCTGTTATGGCAGCTAAGGATATGTGGGAAGAGACTAAACAAAAAAGATTACAAAAACTGAGAAACTGGAAGCTCTTGTTTATTGATACAAATAGCAAGATACAAGCAGTTTATAGGTTTATGGACTAGCTTTTGTGTTTTTTATTATTTGCTAGTCCCTCTGGGAGTCACTTGTATGACTTGACATGACATGTTTAGGTATTACAATTCTTGTGGGTTAGCTGTCCTGACTGAAATTTCTAATTTCTAATTTTTAATTGTTGAATTGTCGATTTGTTTAAACAACTCATGACATTGTTTGTTGTTAAAACATTTATAATATTTTGTATTCAATGTTGTTTATTAGTTGATATACTTTTAAAAAAATGCGGAAGTGATGTCTTTTGGTGACATCACTTTACTTTTAAAACTAGTTTGTGTTTTGGCGCCAACTTGTTTAACTCTGAGGAAGCTACTGTTTCACAGTAGCGAAAACGCTTGCTGTTTCTAAAATAAACTTGCGTTCAGCAGATTTCCCTTGACTTGGACTATAGGTTGCTTGGATTACCTGTTGGTTTAATTTACGTTTTCTGAAGATACAAGCAGTGAAAATCTTTTTGGCCTTTAGTTTTATATATAGGACAGGCATATTTTTATCAGTCAGAGAAGAAGTTGTTGATAGCAATTAATAGAGAGCTGAAGGATTTTATCTGTAAGGGGAAGATGGTAAGATGGGATAAGCTGATCCTTCCAGTAGAAGAAGTTGGTTTAGTATTACCTAATTTGAAGACATATTTTAGGGCTAAACAGTTAAGACGTATGTAAGTAACAGAAGCAGAAAGCTATAATTCAAAGTGCAAAGGGATGATGATGAAATGGGGGGGGGGTTCAAGAAATAAGGAAAGAGTGGGATTTTGAATGCAGATCCTTAAGGAGAATAACAAAAGCCATACAGAATATAAATAGGGGTCCAAATGGAGAGATAAGTCAGCAAGCAAAGGAGAGTAGTATTGCTGAAACTGAATTCATTCTCAAGTCTTGGTGAATGCCTTCAAGAGATGGACCCTGTTTTTCACAAAATCTCACCAAGACACTGATATATAGACTGTATGTCATGGAGAGAAGTATGTCAAAAATTATAAAAAAGATAGCTGGGTGCACAAGACTCGGAATATAAAAGTGCCCAATCCTGGTAGGTGCACTGGTGCCAGGACTGGAAAAGAATACGGAAATATTCCTGCAGTGGGACCAGGCCAGGCCCAGGGGGAGGATGCCCCCCCCTGTTGTAGACAGAAGTAGCAGTCCACAAAAATCACAAAAACTGATAGGCCAAAAAGAGCCATAAAGATGATAAAGTGGACTACTGAGGATAAGAAAGAAATTATCTATTATTACTATTATGCAAAAAGCCCAGAATTTGCAGACACAGGATATACAAAAAGATTGAGAGAAATTAGAGGAAAGAAAAATACCTCCACAAGAAAATTTGTCAGAAGCCTCAAATAAAAATTTGTGTTCATTAATACAACAGATTTGTGAAAAACAGTATATAGATCATGAAAGAAGCTTTGATCTGTTTGGAAAAAGAAGCATCTGAGGAAGTGTGAAAATATAAACAACAAAACCTGGAGATTTTTGAAAAGTATAAAAAAGAAATATGGACATGGGAAAGAAAGAGATTTCATGTGGTGCAATATTTATGCAAAGGAGAAAGCCAGCTTAATTAATAGAAAGAAGGCAGCCCAAGGATCTACAGACAAAGGCATCCAGATATGGAAAATTTCACAATAAAAATAATATCACAAAGAGAGAATGTAGAAAAGAAGGTTAGCGAAGCTGAAGTTACAGAGCGCCTGCGAAGTGACGGATTTGGTGCAGAAGGTGTAACACAGGTTATATTGCAGCATGATGGAGCGAGTCCCCAAAGTAAGGAGAAGCAGGAAGATCAGGAGATGTCTGAAGAAGAAATGTGGACATGGGAGAGAAAAGATTTAATATGATGTAATATTTATGCAAAGGAGAAATCAAAACTAATCAATACAAAAAGAGCAGCACCAAAGATATTTGAAGAGAAATACGGGCAAAGGAATCCGGACATGGAAAACTTTACAATACAAAAAATAAGAAGACCAAGAGGAAATATAAAAAAAGGAGATTAGTAATGGAGAAGTTAAAGAAATAGAAACTGAGGTTATGGAGTACCTGCAAAGTGAAGGATTCAGTGTAGAAAATCTAATTCAGAAAGCACCACAACAGGATAGAGCAATGGATATCCAAATTAAGGAGAAACCAGTGGAACAGGAAGCAGTTGGTCAGGTGTCATATGAAGATATTTTGGAGCCTTCCACAGAAAACCAGTATAAATGTTCACTTGAAAACCAGCTGATCAAGATAAGAAAAATATTCTAGAATCAGCTAGTAAAACAACATCTTCTCTCAGATGGAGGTTATATACTTGGAAATTCATAACTAGGGCATTCTACACACCTCTTATCATGAGTAAGATCACTAAAAAAAAACAAATGTATGTAGAAGATGTAAATTAGAAAAAAATACTGATTGGACACATATGTTCTATGACAGTTTGTTTGTTTGTGTCTTTCGGCTTTTTCTCGGTTAGGGGTCGCCACAGCGGAACTCCGGTCTGCTAATGATTGGTAGTTGACTTTTACGTACCGGGTTACCAGCCCTGACGCACAACCTTCAACGAAGGCACGCCCCATTCACGTATGCCTCCACACAGAAGGCGCTCTAGCTGAGAATCGAACCTTGCTATGAGGCGATAACGCTGCTGCAGCACTACCACCGCAGTACACATATGTTCTATGATAGTAAGGAATGAAAATGTTATTGGGAAAAAGTAAATAACCTCTTACAATCCATTTTTACAGATAATTTTGCTACAAATATATTGTCTTCTTTAACATACCTATAAATAGCAGTATTAGAAAAATCTAATTTCCTTTGTTATGGTCAGTTCTAGCAGTGGCCAGGAAAACTATAACTAGAAACTGGATTTCAGATACTCCTCCAACATTTAATGAATTTAGAAATAATGTTACAGATGTATGCCAAGTGGAGCTCTGGACAATTAAATCAAGAACATCAAGGAAAACATATTTATATAATATGTGGGTTAGTCTACAAGAATTATTAAAAAAAGAAAATATTACAACATGAAACCTTGATTATAATATATGTTTTTGAAATGTGTAAATATGGATGTCTTTTGTAAATTCCTTAGTTAAATTGTGTTACTTATACTTTATGTACTAAATCAAAGGTTAAACGTATGTAACGGTTATATGTTTATTTTGTGTATTTGTAAAATTCAATAAAACAGTTTTCAAGAAAAAATGTTCATTTGAAGAGGGACAGCAAAGGAAGGAACAGGAAACTGTGGAAACTGACGCAGTCAGTATTGTGGAATGATAGGCCAGTGAGTTCCCATATGACAGAGCAACGGATGGCACAGGATGAAATTGAAGAGAAGCTGCCACAGGAACATGCTATAGAACTTTCTATAGAATGCCCGCAGGAAATGCAAAATAAAAAATGTGCCTTCAGTTTAGAAGAAAACGAGCGAAGAGAAGAGTAGCTTGATTTAACAGAGACAGGCAGACATATTAGGTCAATGAAAGAAATAGACTGCAGAAGGTCAATAAAACCCAAAAATCAGAAGTTTGATAAAAGAAATGAACCCAGTAATTAGGACTGTCCATAGAGATCCGTGTGATTTAACAGAAGTAAACAGGATATATTACTGTGCAGTTAAATTCTACCACAAGAACACAGGGTAGCGAGGGAAAGGAAGGGGAGAAATCGAATGACGTCATGGAAGCATCGAATAGAGAAAATTATAAAGCAATTAAGACAAGAAGTGTCATTGTTACAAGAGTATAGAAGGGGGGACAGATAAACAAAAATACTTAGACATGATAAAAGCAATGCACAGTATTAAAGCAGATAAGAATCTATCATCCACAATTGCAAATAATAAACTAAAAATCTCAGCACAGGTGGAAAAACTTAAAAGATACACAGATAAATATAAAGGAAAAGTACAAAATAAGCAATTTATTGATGACCCCCAAAAAAATTTATAGAGAATTTGGAAACAAGATAAAAGGAATTGAAAGACCACCAAAAAAAGAAGAAATAGCTATATTTTGGAGAATCATCTATGAACATCCTGTGGAACATAAAAAAGATGCTAAATGGATAGAAGAAATTAAAGAAAGAATAAGAAGTTTAAAGGTACAAAATATGAAATGGGATGAAGTGTAACAGCCAGAGAGATTGAAACAAAGTTAAGAATAGCCTCCAGTTGGAAAGCCCCAGGCCCAGATGCAGTACGTAACTTCTGTTTAAAAATATTAATATCTCTGCACAAAGATTTAGCCATGAGTAAGAACTATTTATATGCGCACTCCAAACAGACACCAGCCTAGCTAACAGGAAAAACAATGCTCCTACTTAAGAGTGAACCTGCAAGCTACCCTAAAAATTATAGACCAATAACTTGCCTCCCGACGATGTATAAACTATACACTGGAATTGATGCCAACAGAGTTTATAGTCATTTAGAAGAAAACTCAATTATGGCAATAAAAGAAAGTCATATGGAACAAAGGATCATTTGTTGTTAAATAAAGTCATGGTGAAGAATCTAAGTATGGCATGGATTGACTATAAAAAAGCATCTGATAATATCTCACATTAATGGATAAAAGTGTGCTTAAAAATGTATAAGATACACCCTTCACTGATCGACTACGTTACAGTGACCATGAAACAGTGGCAGACCACTTTGCAATTAAGCCATGATAAAGGACAAATTATTATCCCAGGGATACAAATTCAAAGGGGGATATTCCAGGGTGACTCTCTGTCACCATTGCTATTCTGCCTTGCCCTTAACCTATTAAGCTGTTTACTTAACAGCTTAGGACATGGGTATAATTTGGCTCCTAGAAAACAACAAAGTATAAGGACTTCTCATCTTCTGTTTGTCGATGATTTAAAACTGTATAGCTCATCAGATGAGGAACTGAAACGCACAACTGCAAGTTGTCAAAACTTTTTCAGATGATATAAGAATGTCATTTGGTCTTGATAAATGTGCAAAAGCAACCTTTAAAGCAGGAAAACTGCAGCACCAAGAAAACATCAGTTTAGGACAAAAATGTGATATAAAAACTTGAGCAAGAGGGAGTGTATAAATATTTGAGAATTGATGAAGGATCAACAATAAAACATGAACAAATGCAAATAGAACTTAGTAAGGAATAGTTTAAAAGACTTAAATTAATCCTGAAAATAGCATTGACATCTAGGAACGGAATTCAAGCTATAAATCAATTTGCTCTTCCTGTCCTAACTTGCAGTTTTGGAGTGACTGACTGGCCCCAAAATCTGTTGGATAAATTAGACAGGAAAACAAGAAAGATGCTTCATGCTCACCAAGTGATTTATAAAAATCAGTGTATACCAAGATTATATATTCCCCATTCCGAAGGAGGTATGGGCCTCCTTGAAATTGATTACATATATGATCTGCAATCGTGGGATTCCACACATATCTGCTGACTTCACAAGACCCAAACATAGTGAAAGTTTTGAAACATGAGGAGAATAAATCTAAGATGACTTCTCTGCTTAGTCTAGCAAAAGCATATCGGCATCAAGCACGAATGGAAATCAAACCAGAAGTAGATAAAAAATCAGGCAGCAACTTACTGTGCCAAAAAAACAAAAGAAAGAATATAAGGTGAAGGACCAGATGAGAAGGCAAGAAATGCAGAAAATGCATAAATATAGTTACAACTATAGAAAACTTCTGGAAGAACCTTATGCTTATCAGGAACAAATGCAGGAATGGATAAGGTGAGGTGAATTCAAACCAAGAGATGAAAGGTTAATATTGGCGGCCCAAGATAGTGGGCTACATACACGTTGGTTTACAAAGTCCATTGAACATGTGAGAAAAACAGACAAATCTAGGTTTTGTAAAACCAAATTGGAAACAGCCGCACACCTTGTTGCTAGTTGTGACATACTAATGGCAGAAGGACTATGTACTGAAAGGCATAATAATGTGGCAAGACTGTTGCACTGGGGTTTGTGCAAACATTATGGTAGTGAAGTGGCTGAAAAACACTGGAAACGTGAGCCACAAAGCATCATAGAAAATGATGAAGTCTACATCTCATGGGAGCATCCATTACCAACAGTTAAAATGATAGATACTAGAAAACCGGATACAGTGGTCCAAGAAAAGAAGACAAAAACAGCATTGATCATTGAAATCGCCACACCCAGTGATTACAGTGTCTTGGGTACAGAGAGACACAAAGTTATAAAATATCAGGATCTGCAGGCAGAAACAAGAGCAATGTGGAAGAAAGATACCCAGACATTTCCAATAGTAGTAGGAGCAATGGGTCTTATAAAAACAAGAATCTACAATCTTACTTAGATATGTTACCGATACGTATAACCCCATATGAATTGCAGGAGTTATTATTGGACCATTGCAGGTGCTGCGAAGAGCTCTTCTGGCTGACATCAGAGATTGAAATATACTAATTTCATGAACTTTAATCGTACTTTGACTTAGGAATAGGGTCCATTCCTGTCATGGTATTAGAAACCCAAAAGACTTGGAGAAATTAAAAAAGAGAGAAGTAATATTATATTCATAAAGTAGCAGTAAGTATTATAAGAACTGAGCCAGTGGAGAAATGAGATTCTGCTAATAGGGATGACTGCAATTACAGGTACACAGAATAGGTAACGGGGGGCTGGAAATATCTGGAGAAAACTGCCAAAAGAACCAAAGTATTGGAAGCAAATAACTAGTAAGGGAAAGGTAATAGAATGGGAAGAGGCCAAGAAGACATTTGGACTGTAGGCTAGAGGCTGCCTTACCTACCAGGGACTGATATCAGAGTACAGGCAAAGAGAAAGGGATAGGGGATCCTAAGTGAAAGGTCTGCTCTGGCAATATTTTTTTTGTTGAACATAGAACAGAAGCTGCTGTTAAAACAAGGATAATTAGTAGGGCATAACAATACAGCAAGATAATTATAGGAATCAGAAGAGGTTAGAAAAGATTGGGAAGAGACTGGATAAGCAGTTCACAAAGAAACAATGGGAGGACATATGTGTTACTCCAAAATATGCAACAAAATCTAGAAGATTTCGGATCTTTGCTTGGAAGTGTTTGCACTGGTATTTTTGTACTCCAAGCAGATTCCAAAGAATTTTTCCTCGGGTAGATGACAAATATCATGGGCATGATGGAGAAGAAAGAGGTAACTGGGAACATTTGTTTTAGGACTTTAATTATTTGGCAGGTTTTAAAAATTCCATACAGAATACCCTATCAGAAATATCGACCGAACAAAGGAGTGTAACTAAGGAAATGATTGTTTCGAGCTGGGATACAGATCGGAATTGAGCTGGGATACAGACCGGAATTGTCTAGACATAGAATGGCCTTCTTAAATTTAATTCTGGTGGCTGCCTAAAAAGAAATGAATATAAAATGGAAGTCAAAGTCTAAACCAACTTTGTTTGAAGTAGTGAATATTGTAACGGAGATAAAAGGACTGGGAGTGGGATCTTCAGAAAAGAGTCGAAGCAAGTTACATAAAATGTTGGGACAAAGCATGCAGAATCAGGTTTTGGATGAGAAGTGAGGTTTAATGGAAGGCAGGAACTGTGCAATTTACATAATGTTGGATTAATGATTGTATAAAAGCATGCATCTGATAAAACTGCAACTGTGAACAGATTAACACAGTTTGTTTTCTTTTGCATAAATGTATGTTTGTCTGTGTTAAGTGATAATTCAATAAAGGTGCTAAAAATAATTCATTGTTCTTAAATCAGCAAGATAATATAAACTGTATGTTCTGATTTCAGTGGCCATATGCACTGAGTAATTGTTGACATTTTGTCTTCATTTATCCCCAGCTTGATGCGGTTTTCTTTCATTCTTAATATCAACAGACTTCATACTTCCGGACAGATCCAGCTACGGCATCCCATTTCTGACTACAAGAATGCATTTAACCCTTACACTACTCAGTTTAACCCCCCCCCCCTTCTCTTCTGCCTTTCACATAGTTCTGATCTTAAAACTTCCATTCATTGTAGAAAAGGTCAGCTTTCCGTTGCCTGGAATGCTGAAGTATTTAAAATGTTCCGAAAGTTGCCAAATTTTCATCAAGAGAAACATTGAGTTCTGTCTGAATTCCCTTAATATAACAGCTGTGGAGATAAGTACAGAGACTATCTGCAGGGTCTGTGTCTTGATACCAGGATCCTGCTTTGCCAAGGGTGGTCTCCCCTCTCGTTTAAGGGCTTCCACATACTGACTAAAGTTTTTGCTACCCCCATTGTGCCAGGGGTGCAGATGCTATGGTATTTTCGTTGATTTGCAACAAGTTTAGACAGGTCGCCGCTTCATGTGGATATTCATTCAGACAGGTCGCCGCTTCATGTGGATATTCATTTTGACAGGTTGCCACTTCATGTGGATATTCGTTTAGACAGGTCGCCTCTTCATGTGGATATTCGTTCAGACAGGTTGCCTCTTCATGTGGATATTCATTCAGACAGGTTGCCTTTTCATGTGGATATTCATTCAGACCGGTTGCCTCTTCATGTGGATATTCATTCAGACAGGTTGCCGCTTCATGTGGATATTCATTCAGACAGGTTGCCTCTTCATGTGGATATTTGTTCAGACAGGTTGCCGCTTCATGTGGATATTTGTTCAGACAGGTTGCCTCTTCATGTGGTTATTCAAATGTCAAAGCTTGGGCTCTTTTCTTTAACAAGCAAACAGCTACAAAAGTTAACAGCACTTGATATCCTTTGCCTTTAAAATGTTTCAATACTGGCTTAATAATGCCAGAGAGAAATGAACAATGTTTCTCAGAATTTTGAATTTTTTCCTCAGGTACCTAAATCACTCAAGGATTTCCTTCCTGTTGTTACAGTCATGATATCTAAAAGTGAAATGCCTGGGGCAGGAGGAACTGAACCCAACATTAATTCTGTTATCTCTTTCCTCTTCCACAAGTGTAGATCTGTTAAGCAGGTAGGACAATTCCCTAGTGTTGACAACCACTGGTCCCTCTGGCCATCTGCAATCAGCCTCAGACATTTCATTTGGGACCTGCAGTGGAGTTCTGTTTGTAGCATACTCCTGCACAGTACTGGCATATTTTAATGCAGCTGACTGTTACTGAGCCAGTCTTTCATCCAGACAGAGCTTTGCTTCCACCTATACAAACTCTTAACCTTTGTGTGATGCAGCAGTTAGGAGTGCCTTGTGCTAATGCAGACATCTTGACTTAAAATTATTCTTGTAAAACTACCTCTACAGGCTCCTCAGTAGCCAGCTGTCCACTGAGCAGCCAGTGCTGCACTCTGAGAAGTACTGACCCCTTGGGCTGGGTCTTAGGCAGGCTTGTTAGCACACTGGTTAGCCGTGGCCCTCCCTCATACTATTCCTCTGTAGAATATGCAACAAGGGTCCAAAGCCATTGATGTGCACTTTTTGCTGTCTCCACAGCTGGTCTGGTGGACATGAGCGTCCTGAGGCAACACAGCAATTGCTTCATTTACACGGACCACTGACAACCTCCTAATCCTCAGTCATGTGACTAAGGTAAGTGAGAGATGTAGTTATAAAGTTATACAGTGTCATTGCAGTCAAGGCTTTCACATACAGAAACCTACACTACCAAACAGGTTGTCAGTGGCACACACACAACACCAACCACACATAGTACAGACCAGACACATAAACCCACATATACTGAGGTTCTTAAATGTAATCTCCGTAAACCACAAAGACCTCCCAGATACTGCACACACAAAAAATGTCCTCAGCCACCTCAAGAGCACACCACAAAAACAACATCCAACAAGACACAGCCAAAACCAGTGTCTCACACCACAAAAACAACATCCAACATGACACAGCCAAAACCAGTGTCTCAATCTCAAACCCCATAAGGCAAACCACCACAAAGACTGGTATTCTAGTTATATGAGGCTCCATAGTGAGACACACAGATGTCTCACTTACCAGGCTAAGCAAGAGAGAGTCACGATCAGCTGTCTGATCTCTGTTGTAGTCCATTTGGGTGTAAAACACCCCGAGATGTACCTTCCCAGAATATATGAAGAGAGATTTGACTGAGCTCTTGGGGTATGTGTCTCAAGCTAGTATTGAGCAGCGTTTTACCTTCATCTAGGATAAAAACACAATGCGTACAGAAAATATTTGACTTTAACAAATGACGTAAAGTGTGGTCTGATTCAAAGGGGACTAAAATATTTGTCAGCCTTGGCGGACATGGTTTCAAAGGCCTTACTGCTTTGGTAGGGATAGTCTGCAATGGTTCCCTCTGGGATTTTACTTATTGGCTAAAACTTTTTCCAACCCATACTGTCTTTTTTTTAGGCATTGCCAACCAAATTTACTCTTCCAGTATAGCTGTATCAAGTCCCAAACAAATGCAAAAGCCACTGGAGAGTTATGGGTATAAACAAAACACAATACAGATGCCAGTGCATGAAATAAAATGAAAAATCTTCTTTAATGGACCATAACAGCTGTCCGGTTCGATTCTCAGTTAGAGCGTCTTCTGCGTGGAGACATGCGTGAATGGGCATACCTTCGTTGAAGGTTGTGCATCAGGGCTGGTAACTCGGCACGTAAAAATCAACTACCAATCATTAGTGGACCGGAGTTCTGCTGTGGCGACCCCTAACCGGGAAAAGCCGAAAAGACACAACAACAAGCAAAAACACATTAAGCGCTTTCATCCATACTAAGGTGGACGTCCATCGGAATACATTGCATTAAGTTCATTAAGCATTTAAAGTCATTTTGGTGCCAAAAGTCACTCAATGTGCAGAAATTTAAAGTGATTTGGTGCCAATATAAAATTACATAATGCATATAACAAAAATGCAAAAGAACGAACTCTGTCCTTTCAACAATAAAATAATCCGTTAATAACAGAAAATAAATGTCAATATAAATAAAATCATATATTCTAATATACAATAACTATACTTCTTCTTTCGGCTGCTCCCATTAGGGGTCGCCACAGCAGATCAACTGTTTCCATTTCTTCCTGTCCTCTGCATCTTGCTCTGTCACACCAACCGCCTGCATGTCCTCTCTCACCAGATCCATAAACCTTATCTTAGGCCTTCCTCTTTTCCTGTTACCTGGCAGCTTCATCCTTAGCATCTTTTTCCCAATATACTCTGCATCCCTCCTCAGCACATGTCCAAACCAACGTAATCTTGCCTCTCTGGCTTTGTCTTCAAATCTTCCAACCTGGGCTGACCCTCTAATATACTTATTCCTAATCCTGTCCATCCTCATCACACCCACTGCAAATCTTAACATCTTCAACTCTGCCACGTCAAGCTCTGATTCCTGCCTTATTGTCAAAGCCACTGTCTCCAACCCGTATAACATAGCTGGTCTCACTACCCTATTGTAGACCTTCCCTTTCACTCTTACTGGTACTCATCTGTCACAAATCACTCCTGACACTCTTCTCCACCCACTCCATCCTGCCTATACTCTCTACTTCACCTCTCTTCCACACTCACCATTACTCTGAACTGTTGATCCCAAGTACTTAAACTCATTCACCTTCGCCACCTCACCATTCCTCTGTTCTCCCTCTCATTCACACACATATATTCTGTCTTAGTCCTGCTGACCTTCATTCCTCTTCTCTCTAGAGCATATCTCCACCTCTCCAGGGTCTCCTCCACCTGTTCCCTACTCTCACTACAGATCACAATGTCATCTGCAAACATCATAGTCCACGGGGACTCCTGTCTGATCTCATCTGTCAACCTGTCCATCACCATTGCAAATAAGAAAGTGCTCAGAGCTGATCCTTGATGTAATCCCACCTCCACCTTAAACGCATCCGTCACTCCCACCGCAGACCTCACCGCTGTCACACTACCCTCGTACATATCCTGTACCACTCTTACATACTTCTCTGACACTCCCGACATCCTGATACAATGCCACAACTCCTCTCTAGGCACCCTGTCATATGCTATGCAGAAAACTGTACAGAAATATAATAACTATACTAAAAACAATAAATACAATGTGTCTACTTAAAAATATACATTAATATATGAACAATACTTGAACTTCATGAAATGCTAAGTATTGAGTGACTTTTGGCACCAAAATGACTTTAAATGTTTAATGCATTCCCATATCAACAACGTTATCGAGATTGCTGTGCCCTGCATAACCATAACAACAACCTTACAGAGATTGCTGTGCCCTGCATAACTATATCAACAACGTTACCGAGATAGCTGTACCCTGCATAACCATATCAATAACGTTACTGAGATTGCTGTGCCCTGCATAACTATATCAACAATGTTATAGAGATTGCCGTACCCTGCATAACCATATCAACAACGTTATCGAGATTGTTGTACCTACCCAAAATAAGTGCAGGGTCAGCTCAAAAAACAAGCCACCCTGGTGGAATTCCAGCTTAAATAGGCTGTACAACAAAAGAAAGAAACTCATAACAAAAATTAGGAGAGACAATATTCAGTAAGATAAAAAAACTCCCTCATAAGTCTAAACAAGCAACTCAGGGGGTTAAAGTCTGCAAAATCCAAATTGAGGTAAAATAGTCACCCAGGCCAAGAACAATCACAAGACTTTCTTCAGCTACGTCCAAAACCTTAAAGGCGATACACAGCAACGTACTGAATTAATTGTAAATTGTGCCACCTGAGTACACAGCAACGTACCGAATTAATTGTAAATTGTGCCACCTGAGTACACAGCAACGTACCGAATTAATTGTAAATTGTGCCACCTGAGTACACAGCAATGTACTGAATTAATTGTAAATTGTGCCACCTGTAAGGAACCAGGAAAATACACAGCAATGTACTGAATTAATTGTAAATTGTGCCACCTGTAAGGAACCAGGAAATACACAGCAATGTACTGAATTAATTGTAAATTGTGCCACCTGTAAGGAACCAGGAAATACACAGCAATGTACTGAATTAATTGTAAATTGTGCCACCTGTAAGGAACCAGGAAATACACAGCAATGTACTGAATTAATTGTAAATTGTGCCACCTGTAAGGAACCAGAAAATACACAGCAATGTACTGAATTAATTGTAAATTGTGCCACCTGTAAGGAACCAGAAAATACACAGCAATGTACTGAATTAATTGTAAATTGTGCCACCTGTAAGGAACCAGGAAATACACAGCAATGTACTGAATTAATTGTAAATTGTGCCACCTGTAAGGAACCAGAAAATACACAGCAATGTACTGAATTAATTGTAAATTGTGCCACCTGTAAGGAACCAGGAAATACACAGCAATGTACTGAATTAATTGTAAATTGTGCCACCTGTAAGGAACCAGAAAATATAGCTAAATTCCTGGCTGACAGTTTTACCCCCCTCTCCCCAATATTCCTTTGAATATTCCAACACTCATCACTCTCCCAACCATTACCACAGAACAGGTCCTCAAGGAGTTCTGCTAAGTCAGGAACATTGCATCGACGGGTCCTGATAATATACCAGTGTACATCCTTAATAGCATGAAACATGAACTACTGGTCCCACTAGAATCTCTGTTCACCCACAGTTTCATAACAAATGAATGGAGGACTGCAGCAGTTATACTGCTGCACAAGGCCAGCCCATTGAAGGACTGCAATGATTATAATGCTGCACAAGGGTGGCCCATTGAAGGACTGCAAAGATTATACTGCTGCACAACGGCGGCCCACTGAAGAACTGCAATGATTATACTGCTACACAGGGGTGGCCCATTGAAAAACTGCAATGATTATACTGCTACACAAGGGTTGCCCATTGAAGAACTGCAACAATTAAACTGCTGCACAATGGCGGCCCATCGAAGGACTGCAACAATTATACTGCTGCACAAGGGCGGCCCATTGAAGGACTGCAACAATTATACTGCTGCACAAGGGCGCCCCATTAAAGGACTGCAACGATTATACTGCTGCACAAGGAGGCCCACTGAAGGACTGCAGTGATTATACTGCTGCTCAAGGTGACCCATTAAAGGACTGCAGTGATTATACTGCTGCACAAGGGCAGCCCATTGAAGGACTGCAACAATTATACTGCTGCACAAGGGTGGCCCATTGAAGGACTGCAATGATTATACTGCTGCCCAAGGGCGGCCCATTGAAGGACTGCAACAATTATTCTGCTGCACAAGGGTGCCCTATTGAAGGACTGCAATGATTATATTGCTGCCCAAGGGCAGCCTATTGAAGGACTGCAGTGATTATACTGCTGCACAAGGTGACCCATTGAAGGACTGCAACGATTATACTGCTGTACAAGGCGGCCCATTGACCAACTGCAACAATTATTCTGCTGCACACGGGTGGCCCATTGAAGGACTGCAACGATTATACTGCTGCACAAGGCAGCCCATCCATGGATCTGGGGATTTACCAACCCATTAGCCTGACTAGCCTGATATGCAACACCATGGAGAGGCTAGTCATGGAGATCTTAAAGGAAGCTATAGATAACCTACAATCACTGGACTGTAATCATTATGGATTTGTCAAGGGCAGGTCATGCTTGCTCAACCTGGTGGACTTTTTTGTGAAGGTCATCAAGGTAATGAATGAGGGAAAATCGGTACATACTAGTTACCTTGACCTGGCTAAGGCACCTGACACATTACCCCACTCAGGCAATGTTAAAAACTTACTAAATTAGGTATAAACCCATACATCATTCACTGGATAGGCAGCTGACTCATAGACAAGTTCCAAGAAGTCAGAATTTGGATAGTATACCTCCACAAAAATATGAATTACTAGGGGGACCCCAGGGCTCAGTAACTGGGACCATTAGTTTTTAGCACCTACTTCTCTGATGTTAAGGCTAATGACAAGGGCCTTTGGCTGAAAAATGTTTGTAGATGATTATAAATTGGAAACAGTAATGGATTACACAAACTGCAAATATCCTCCAAGAACGCTGGACACAAACCAATAATTGGTGCCAGAATCATTTCCTAAAAGTCAGTGCCAATAAGTGCATCATAGTATGTTTCAGTAAAATGGCCACCCCTGCAAACTACCACTTTGATAATACACCCCCTGAGAGTAAACCCTGTCAAAGACTTGGAAACAGACATAGAGATTTAGCAGTTGATCATCATGTTTCTGCTGTGATGAAGAAATCATTCCATATTGTACAACTTATAAGTAAAGGCATGGCTTGTAGGTCAAAGAATATCATTTTTCCACTGTACATGGCCCTCACCCGACCAGTCACTGAGTGGCAGTACCCCCTTTGATATGTATCTGACCAGACCAGGCATATGCAACAACTGGAGTACCCATAGAGGTTCCTCACAAAAAGAATACAGTGCATAAACATGCTCTACATGGACAGCCTCAAAGCCCTATCCCTGTACTTCATCTCCTACAGACTGCAAAGAGGTGATCTATTCCAAATCCTTACCCTCTGACCCACTCTGATGGACCTGTTGCACATCTGCAAAACAAATACCATCAGAATTGCCCAATCTGAAGACCTAAACTGCGTCACAGACTACCCCTTCACCGAAGCAGATTCCCATCCATATGCTGCAGAGATCTTCCCTAACCCAAGTCAGGTATAACTTGGACTACTGGATGGGAAATCAGAAACTTACCCTTGGTCTAGTAGCTATGTCTCTAGTAGACAGAGGCAATGGGTCTACTCCAGAAGACTGAAAAATCAAAAGATTGCAAATTCAAAATTCTGAACACATTTTTAATGCAGGGGGCAAGCTCCCCTGCACTCCCCACACCCACTGCTAACTATATATACCACCTCCAAAGTTGCACAACAGTGGAGAATGGACAAATTCCATAATTCAGTGTTTTAAATTTTTAGTCGTTTGGATTTCAGTCTTTTGGTTTTTCAGTCTTCCGAAGTAGACCCAGAGGCAACATTTAAATGCTTGACCACCCATGCCTGGCTCCCTATTGAAATGTTGGTATTTGTAACTCCGAGTGTGGACACACTGAAAAAAAAATGAAAAAGAAAATTCACGCAGCTCTCAAACATCGCTCTTCTCCTTTAAACTTGTGTTTTGCAAGGGGGCAAGCCCCCACACCCACAAACATATATTTACCAATTCCGGTATATGTAAGCCCGTTTGTTTTTGGCCATTCAGTTTCCATGTTTTGGTACTTGCTCTAGACATTTCAAATGGCTATTCCCATGCTCAAGCCTACAGATACCCCTTAAAATAACCATGGACTATCAAAACATTTTGGTTATATTTGGGAAACATGGCTAGGCTTAAAAAGATCCCCTGGGGTCGTCAGTCTAATAATCACCTATGAACTTAGAATCAGCTGTCATCAGCCTGGACAGTAATAATGCCACAGCACAAAAACTGTCTTTATTAATATAGCCAGTGTCCTCCTAATGGCAAGAGACCAGTGCTGCTGTTATTCAGTTTTGATCTTGATAGATCTCTCAACAGCCTTTGACAGCATGTTCTGTCACATTTTCATCAGGTGTTTAAGATCATCCTGTGGCATTTCACTACATTTTTTGACTGTTTGCTTCATATTTTTTAGGCCATACCCAGAGAGTTGTTTCAGGATTGCACACCACAGACTCATTCCATCTGGTGTGTCACATGCCACAAGGCTCTCTCCTGGTATTTATTCTTCCACTGGGAGAGCTAATTCGGGGTAGAGGCTTAGCATATCATTTTTATGTGGATAACATCCAATTTTACCTCCCAGTTCCACAGGATGGCATGGCAAATACATCTGCCCTGCAGGAGATCTGGAGGCCATACAATAATGACTTAGATATACTCTGGTGAAGCTCAGCACCACCCAGCTGTGGCTATGGCAGTTTGTGTTTCTTTAAGAGATTTTTCTTTTGCCTCACTTCCTAACGCCAGTTTTTTATGATGACAAGAAGCTTGACTTTGGCCGTAAGGTGCATAGATTAAGGGTGACGTAGGACAGATTACACTGTGGGACCAGGTGTCTACCATTGTAAGGTCCTCTTATTTCCATCTTCTGGATCAAGCACCTTATTCTTCAAGCTGATCTCTCGGTAGTAGTACTTGCCCTCATCTCTTGTCTGATTACTGCAACGCACTTTAACTTCGAATCGTTGACACCCAGATTAACCATCTGGAGCCTGTGTAGAGCTCAGCAGCTTGGGCACCTAATGGCACATCGTGTTACCGTCATATTGTACTGTGCGATCTGTTACTGCATGATCTATAAAATCTCCTTTTTCTCATTTTTGGTTTCCCACCACTGCTGCTGACTTCAGGCTTCTCCAGTGATTCTACCAAATCATTCTGTCTGTGTATCTCCCATTCCTCAGTGACTTCCTTGTGTAACCAATAACAGTAGAGTCCATCTGCTGGGCGGGTTCCTGCGCATTGAGGCCTTAAACTTGACATACAGTTTTTTTTTGGGTGAAGACATCCAAACACTACAGAGGGGGATGGACTTCGTGAGGAGTTATCCCACTACATCCCTCAGTGACACTTTTGTTTAAGCTGATATTGTATATCTACATGGGTTGGGTGTGTGGTGAGGTGTGACCTGAAGATGTGCATGTCCAGAACCCATAGAGTAGCCACACCTCCCAGTCTGGTTATATGTCTGAGTCTTTGTCTCATCTATGGCTCAATTAGAGCTCCATCTAGCATGTTTCCTCCCCCAGGTAGTGTATCTTCCCTGCCTGTGTTGTCAGGCTCCTAAGTCACTAATCAAAAGTGGGGTCACCTGAGCTGCAGTCAAGATGCTGTTCCTCTGTGCCACCAGTGTAGGCTTAGCTGTAAAACCTTGGTATTGGTGTGTTTGTCCATGTGTGACTTGCATCCCTGTTCATAGAAAGCTCTCGTTGTGACATACTGCCCTCCTCTGGCTTTGCAATCTGCCTCACAGTTACTGCTCGTTGTTCCACTGGGGAAGTTGGAAGCTTTAGACTGTCAGGCTTTTGCCTATTTGGGTCCTGACCTGTGAAACTTATTGCCATGTTGGCTTATTGAGATTCACATTTTGGCCAGCTTCTGTATGCCGTTAATGTCTTTCATTTTTGAACTAGTATGCAAGGCTAGAATGTTCCAGTTTTAGATATTTGAGTTAATTTTTTTCTAGAATTGTAATATTGACTGGCTGGTATGCTGTTTTTCATCACAGTACTCAGAATTACTGTTTTAATTAGAAACAGTGTTGCCTTCATTGAAAATTTGTTGTTTTATTGCATTTTTTTATTGTTTGTATTTATTATTATATTGTCCTTTTTCATTGTACACAGTGGTTTGTTTAAAAGCACCTGAATATGGTTGAAGTTAAGTTCTGAAGCATTTAGGTTAAACAACAATGAAAGGAATTAAATGAATACTAACATATTTGAAACTGAAAGAAAAAGGCAATTCTACAAAAGTTACTGATGTGAATATAAAATAAGATGTTCAAGATCTTGTTTCAAATCATAGCCCTCAAACAAATAGATTTTTGAGTTGTGCAAACAGGCATTGTGAAAGCAAAGCATGTATTTGCACAGCTGCAGGTCACACAGGCTCACTGACATCACAGATACTGTGCACAACTATTCTGCATCACTATGGTGATTTATTTACAAACGTTTGATATTTGCTAGCAGAATGTGAACAATATCACATACAATAAATCCAGAAATGTTTCCAGTGAATGTGTTCCAAGGAAGGTACCATTAGCTCTCAGAAGAAGAAAGAACAGCAACTGAAGTGTCTGCAAAGCCTAGCTGTCAATCAAAAGCGTTCTGACCCAACAGCATGGATGAGTAAAATGTTTAGTATCATAAAGTAATATGATTTGCATTTAAATTATCCAGAAAGAACGAGGTCATTGTCTCCCTCTACTCTTCCCTCATTAGGCCAATCATTGAGTACAATGCCCCATTTGGCATGTACCTCACTAAACACCTGCAACAACTGGAGAGGCCACAAAAGTACCTCACAAAGAGGATCCTAGGCCTTAAACATTTGTCCTATATGGACAGACTCAAAAAACTCTAACTATTCTCTGTCTCATATCACCTCCTTAGAGGTGATCTCTGCATGACTTACAACGCCATGTCTGACCCACTCTGTTAGAAATGCTACATCTAAAGAAATCCCAATCCCTCTGCACTACACGCTCCAGAGACCTCAACCTCATTACCACAATCAACAGAACATGCTGGAGGGGCAGGTTCATAACCCAGAGACTGCCCATGCTATGGAATAGACTTCCCATACATGTCAAGCAGAGCACCTCACTGGCCCTCTTCAAGAGAAATCTTGATGAGTAGATGGAAAATAGAAAATTCACCCCGGGGATCGCTCCAGTGGCTTCACTTGACAGAGGCACTAGGAACTAAGGCTGGGTGGCACGATGCCAGGGTAATCCTATGGACTAGGCTTATAAAGGCTCCAGGGCCATTAGCCTAGTACACACCTATGAACCTATACTCATTTGCAACATCTAAATAAAGTGATTTCAGCAGAAATAGTTTCAGCAAAGACAAATACTACATTTTTTCAGTATTAAATGCAAAGCAGTGATGTTGGCAGATAAAGCTAAATGAATAAAGCTCCAAAATGTGCCAGTTTAATACATCATTAGGAAGGTGCAAATACAAATTAATTCCCAAGACTTCTGTTTATAATTTTGTCAGCACCAGATGAATTCCAGAAATATATCATGCAGGTAAATGAACTCATAAAATGTGTAACCATAATCAGTGATATATCAGTATGAGGTCAGAAACAAGAAGGGTGTGATATGAGACTGACAATGTAACCAATAGTTTAAGTATGACACCATCACTTTTAAGTTAAATAAGAGAAGATAAAAGAGTGAGAGGTATGAAATGAGTGGGTCATAATATTCCCTTGTTGCTTCATGTCTGCAACTGAAACATTTAACACTCAAAATAAACTTGAATTGTCAAAAACTCAGTTAGATCAAAAACTGACCAGAATGTAGTAAAACTGTTTTTGTAAGAAGTAAGCTAACCTGCACCCTGTATCCACTTACTTAAATGTAGTAACTGTGTCGTTTTACAGCAGAGAGAAGACGTCAAAGGCCACCTACATTGAAAGTCCTACCCACTTTATTACCCACCTGCATTGAAAGTCCTACCCACTTTATTACCCACACACATTGAAAGTTCTCCCCACTTTATTACCCACACACATTGAAAGTCTCCCCACTTTATTACCCACACACATTGAAAGTCTCCCCACTTTATTACCCACACACATGGAAAGTCTCCACACTTTATTACCCACACACATTGAAAGTCTCCCCACTTTATTACCCACACACATTGAAAGTTCTCCCCACTTTATTACCCACACACATTGAAAGTCTCCCCACTTTATTACCCACACACATTGAAAGTTCTCCCCACTTTATTACCCACACACATTGAAAGTCTCCCCACTTTATTACCCACACACATTGAAAGTCTCCCCACTTTATTACCGATACACATTGAAAGTCTCCCCACTTTATTACCCACACACATTGAAAGTCTCCCCAGTTTATTACCCACCTACATTGAAAGTCTCCCCACTTTATTACCCACACACATTGAAAGTCTCCCCACTTTATTACCCACCTACATTGAAAGTCTCCCCACTTTATTACCCACCTACATTGAAAGTCTCCCCACTTTATTACCCACCCACATTGAAAGTCTCCCCACTTTATTACCCACATGCATTGAAAGTCCTCCCCACGTTTTTACCCACACACATTGAAAGTTCTCCCCACGTTTTTACCCACCCACATTGAAAGTCCTCCCCACGTTTTTACCCACACACATTGAAAGTCTCCCCACTTTATTACCCACACACATTGAAAGTCTCCCCACTTTATTACCCAAACACATTGAAAGTCTCCCCACTTTATTACCCACACACATTGAAAGTCTCCCCACTTTATTACCCACCTACATTGAAAGTCTCCCCACTTTATTACCCACCTACATTGAAAGTCTCCCCACTTTATTACCCACCCACATTGAAAGTCTCCCCACTTTATTACCCACACACATTGAAAGTCCTCCCCACGTTTTTACCCACACACATTGAAAGTTCTCCCCACGTTTTTACCCACCCACATTGAAAGTTCTCCCCACGTTTTTACCCACCCACATTGAAAGTCCTCCCCACGTTTTTACCCACACACATTGAAAGTCTCCCCACTTTATTACCCACACACATTGAAAGTCTCCCCACTTTATTACCCAAACACATTGAAAGTCTCCCCACTTTATTACCCACACACATTGAAAGTCTCCCCACTTTATTACCCACCTACATTGAAAGTCTCCCCACTTTATTACCCACCTACATTGAAAGTCTCCCCACTTTATTACCCACACACATTGAAAGTCCTCCCCACGTTTTTACCCACACACATTGAAAGTTCTCCCCACGTTTTTACCCACCCACATTGAAAGTTCTCCCCACGTTTTTACCCACCCACATTGAAAGTCCTCCCCACGTTTTTACCCACACACATTGAAAGTCTCCCCACTTTATTACCCACACACATTGAAAGTCTCCCCACTTTATTACCCAAACACATTGAAAGTCTCCCCACTTTATTACCCACACACATTGAAAGTCTCCCCTCTTTATTACCCACACACATTGAAAGTCTCCCCACTTTATTACCCACCCACATTGAAAGTCTCCCCACTTTATTACCCACACACATTGAAAGTCTCCTCACTTTATTACCCACACACATTGAATGTCCTCCCCACGTTTTTACCCACACACATTGAAAGTCCTCCCCACATTTTTACCCACCCACATTGAAAGTCCTCCCCACGTTTTTACCCACACACATTGAAAGTCCTCCCCACGTTTTTACCCACACACATTGAAAGTCCTCCCCACGTTTTTACCCACCTACATTGAAAGTCCTCCCCACGTTTTTACCCACACACATTGAAAGTCTCCCCACTTTATTACCCACCCACATTGAAAGTCTCCCAATTTTATTACCCACCCACATTGAAAGTCCTCCCCACGTTTTTACCCACACAGCGTGATTACAGAATAAAGAAAATAGGACTGTAACAGCATTTGTGGAACACTGTAAAACAAGCACATCAAACACTCCAGTTCTGTAGTTACTTGAATTAAATTAGTTTCACAAAAACTAACAAAGGCTATTATTCAAAGCATACCTCTCAAGTGTACCTATGATGAGGGACAGTCTTCATTTTGAGTCTTAAAAAGTCCATGTTCCTTACAGTTCCACAGTGGTAGGACCTATCACATATTTAGGTTCATAGGTTCATAGGTTTATACTAGGCTATCTGCCCGAGGGCATTTACAAGCCTAGCCCATAGTTTTGTGGCTTACGCCACCCCTTTAGTTTGGGGAACTATACCCATTATTTTGCTGTGCCTCTGTCGAGCAGTGACACTGAGGTAATCCCTGGGGTATATCTGCGATCTCCCATCCATTGGTCAAGATTTCTCTTGAACAAGGCCAGCGAGGTGCTCTGCCTCACATATGCCGGGATTTTGTTCCACAGCATAGGGAGTCTTTGGGTGATGAATCTATCCCTCCAGCACGTCCTATTAATAGCCGTGTTGAGGTTTAAGTCTCCCGCCCTTGTGGCTCTTGATGGATCTAGATTTTTTGAGGTGAAGCATATTCATCAAATCTGGGTTTGACATGGCCTTGTATGTCAGGCACAGGTCACCTCTGAGCAAGCGGTAAGCGACTGAATAGAGCCGAAGTTTTTTCAGTCGGGCAGCATAGGACAGATTTTTGAGACCCTTTATCCTTTTGGTGAGGAACTTTTGTGGCCTCTCCAGCTGCTGCAAGTGTCGGGTCAGATACATTCTGAATGGGGCATTGTACTCAATCATTGGTCTGATGAGTGATGAGTATAGGGAAACTATGACCTCCCTTGATCTAGATGTGAATCCCTTCATGATAAGGTGGGCAATGTAGAAGGTCTTCCTAACTACTTTAGCTACATGGGTGTCGAATGACAGGCTACTGTCAACCTGGGTCCCCAGGTCCCTGATAAGTTCTTCTGTGCTCAGTGGATTGCCACCTATATGGTAGCTAGGGGTAACCTTGTTTATCCCGAAGGGTATGACTATGCATTTTTTGGCATTTAACTTTAGGCCATGGCTCTGGCACCAGTTATCCGTTTCTGTGAGACCCTTCTGAAGGATATCTGTGTCAGATGCGTTTTCGACTACGGCGCCCAGTTTGCAGTCATCTGCAAACTTTGTCAGCCATAACCCTCCTGTGTTTGCTTGCACTTCGGAAAAGTAGATGCCAAACAAGAGTGGGCCCAGGACTGAGCCCTGTGGGACACCACTTGTGACAGGCTTTGAGTCTGACATGGCGCCAGCAACTCTGACCCTGTGGGTTCTGTCACTCAGCCAGTTTGCAACCCATCTTGTGATGTATGGGTTAACATTTAAGCTGATGAGTTTTTCAATGATACCCGAGTGGGGTATTGTATCGAAGGCTTTCGCCAGATCAAGGTAGGCTGTATGGACTGCCTTTCCCACATCAATGGCTTTGGTGACTGTTTCGAAAAAGTCAACCAAGTTTAAAAGGCATGATCTGCCTTTGACAAAGCCAAACTGGGTTGGATCCAAAGTCTGCAAATTCCCTATGTCTTTATTTATGAGATCCATTATGATCCTCTCCATGGCTTTGCAGATAAGGCTTGTCAAGCTAATGGGCCGGTAATTTCCAGGGTCGGTGGAGGCACCGCCTTTATGAAGTGGGACCACTGTCGCAGTGCGCCACTCCCTGGGTACATATCCAGAGGTGAGACTATGATTAAACAGCTGTCCTAGCTGTGGGTTTAATTCCTCGTTGAGTTCGTGGAGCACACAGCCGGGGACACCATCAGGTCCCATGGATGCTGTGCTTTTTGCTTTGGAGAGAGCAGTTCTCACTTGGGACATTAGATATGTTTGGGGGGCTGCAATCGTTTGGTATAGATATCTCTCCTTTTGGGGGGGAGGGGAGAAGTTTGCACTGAACCTGTCAGCCAGTATGTTGGCAATGTCTGTAGGATCAGTAATCTTCACATCATTTTGAACTAGTTCTGAGCATATCTGGGAGTTTCCTCCCAGGTTTCTAACATAGCTAAAGAAGGCCTTATGATTGTCTTTTGAGTCTTTAGCTATTTTTCTCTCAAAGTTTGCTTTGGATGATTTTATGAGAGCTCTTAGTTTTTACTTGTAGTGATCAAAGGTGTCTTACCTTTTAAGGATTTTGCTCTATCTTGTAGTAGCTTCCTCCGTTGTTGTAGAGTTTGTTTATGGCTGGGGTCCACCAGACTGGACGCTTGCCTTTGGTACAAAGAGTCTTTGTTTTGCTTGGGATTGCCTTATCCATGCAGTCCTGTAGGTGCTGGTAGAAGGCATTTGTAAGTGATTCAGCGGCTTGGGTACTGTTTTCCACCGGCTCGGGGGCCTTAAAGGAGACCACACTAGTCTTTAGAAGTGTGAAGTCGGCTTTCGAGAAGTTCTTTACTGTGGTCTTTTTATTTCAGGTGGGGTGGGATGAGGACCTCCAGCAAGATTAGTTTGTGATCTGATCTCACCAGTGAGGGGTATACTTCTGGTGTTGAACATTGTGCTCCCATGTTCGTGATGATGAGATCAAGTATGTTTTCTCCTCTTGTGGGGATGGTGACTAGTTGTTCCATGGCATTTGAGTTTATGAATTCCAGGAACTTTTGGGCTAGGGTGTTTGGGCTTGAGTAGTGTTCCCAGTCTATATTAGGGTAATTGAAGTCACCTAGTATGATGGTGTTTGGAGATACATTTATTCCCTCCAGTGTTTTCAGGAAAGCCATGTGAGGTTCCTGAGTTTGTGAGGGTGGCCTGTAACATGCTACAATTTGCAGAGCAGTCTTGCCTATGGTTAATTGCACCTGGATGGTCTCCGATGCATCGTGCGTTGCCACCAATCTTGAGGTGTGGGTGTCCTTGATGAATATGGATACCCCCCCTCCTTTCTTGGTATTGTCTGGATTTTGGGGCCAGAACGCATGATATGAGGTAAAACCTGATAGTGCTGGGGTGCTCTCAGGAGCCTTGAACCAGGTCTCTGTCACAGCACAGACATCGATGTTCTCCATACTGAGAAGTATTTAGTGTTAAGAACTAGTGGCCACGGTGGTGCAGCAGTTAGCGTTGCCACCTCACAGCAAGAGGTTCTCCGGTTCGATCCCTGGCTGGGGTGCCTTCTGTGTGGAGTCTGCATGTCCTCCCTGTAGTTGCGTGGGTTTCCTCCAGTGTTCCGGTTTCCTCCCACATCCCAAAGACATGCTGTAGGTGGATTGGATACTCTAAATTGGCTCTAGGCATGAGTGTGTGCATGTGTTTGCCTTCCGTGGAAGGTTGGGCGCCGGGCTGGCAACTCGACACCATAAAACTCCACTGCCAATCATGAGCAGACAGGTGATCCACTGTGGTGACCCCTAACCAGGAAAAGCTGAAAGAAGAAGATTAATTCATCAGGGCAGCCACGGTGGTGCAGTGGTTAGCGTTGCTGCCTCAGCAAGAGGTTCTCCAGTTTGATCCTCAGCTGGGGTGCCTTCTGTGCGGAGTGTGCATGTTCTCCCTGTGGCTGCATGGGTTTCCTCTGGGTGCCCCGGTTTCCTTCCACATCCCAAAGACATGCTGTAGGTGGATTGGACACTCTAAATTGGCCCTAGGTGTGAGTGTGTGTGTGCCTTCTGTGGAAGGTTGGGCGCTGGGCTGGCATCTCGACACTGTAAAACTCCACTGCCAATCGTGAGCGGACAGGTGATCCGCTGTGGCGACACCTAACCAGGAAAAGCCGAAAGTAGAAGAAGAAGATTAATTCATCAGAACACTTTTTTTTATAAAGAAATGCATTTTAATCTTCCTGTGAACATCCTAGTCAGAACTGTTAGTAAGTGCTTCACAGTTTTCTCATTTGTTCCACATTATGAGACGGAGTGTTTCTACATTTTGGATTTGGAAGGCTGAGAGCCATGAGTCAGAAAAACTGTCATTTGGTTACAAGGGCAGTAAAAAAATCTTTCAATTTCATGATCATCAGTTTCATGACATGCTCCCTTCTGATGTTAGGACAACTGAAGCCTGATACAGAAAAAGTGAGATGAACTGCGCAAATATCAGACCTAGAGGACAAACAGACATTATAGAGGGTTTTAAGAATGATGCATTATTTTGCAAAGTTTGCAGCTAGAATGTCTGAAATAGCCATGCCTTTGAGAAAGCTGATAAGTCATTATGTAGCTAAGGGAATATTATGATCAGGAAGTGACTTCTGAAATGTTTAAGAATCTAGGTACAGATAAAGTAAAATTAAAATTATGTGATGTGAATAAGCCAATTGTTTTTCAATTAGAAGCCAATCAGAATGATATGGGAACTCTGATGCCAATGAATGATAAATCAATTGTGTAAATTCATTCAGACCGTGCTGCTATGCATAAGAAATATTGTTTGAGAGGAAGAAAATATTAGCTGTAGTATATGGGAGTGCAAAATTCTTTGAATACATCTATGGTAAAATGTTCATGTGGAAACAGACCACATACCCTTTTGAGGCATATTCAGAAGGTGTTGTACAGTGTACTTCTGAGAATACAGAAGTTGTTACTGAAACTGCAGACGTGATCTGTAAGTGAAGTACAACTCAGGAACGTGAGAAGTGCTGAGCAGAGCATGTTTATTAAGAGACGCCTGTAAGAAGAACTAGAGGGTCTTTGAGTAGTACTGTAATTACCGGTGACAGTAGAAAAATGTGAATAATTGTACTAATGTGCTGTTGATGAATCAGAAATGCATTTAGTGAACGAGATGCATGATGTAGAAGGTCAGAAATGCATTTAGTGAGCCAGCTGCATGGTGTAGAAGGTCAGAAATGCATTTAGTGAGTCCAATGCATGGTGTAGAAGGTCAGAAATGCATTTAGTGAGCCAGCTGCATGGTGTAGAAGGTCAGAAATGCATTTAGTGAGTCCACTGCATGATGTAGAAGGTCAGAAATGCATTTAGTGAGCCAGCTGCATGGTGTAGAAGGTCAGAAATGCATTTAGTGAGTCCAATGCATGGTGTAGAAGGTCAGAAATGCATTTAGTGAGCCAGCTGCATGGTGTAGAAGGTCAGAAATGCATTTAGTGAGTCCACTGCATGGTGTAGAAGGACAGAAATGCATTTAGTGAGCCAGCTGCATGATGTAGAAGGTCAGAAATGCATTTAGTGGGCCAGCTGCATGGTGTAGAAGGTCAGAAATGCATTTAGTGAGCCAGCTGCATGGTGTAGAAGGTCAGAAATGCATTTAGTGAGTCCACTGCATGGTGTAGAAGGTCAGAAATGCATTTAGTGAGTCCACTGCATGGTGTAGAAGGACAGAAATGCATTTAGTGAGCCAGCTGCATGATGTAGAAGGTCAGAAATGCATTTAGTGGGCCAGCTGCATGGTGTAGAAGGTCAGAAATGCATTTAGTGAGCCAGCTGCATGGTGTAGAAGGTCAGAAATGCATTTAGTGAGTCCACTGCATGGTGTAGAAGGTCAGAAATGCATTTAGTGAGTCCAATGCATGGTGTAGAAGGTCAGAAATGCATTTAGTGAGCCAGCTGCATGGTGTAGAAGGACAGAAATGCATTTAGTGAGCCAGCTGCATGGTGTAGAAGGTCAGAAATGCATTTAGTGAGCCAGCTGCATGGTGTAGAAGGACAGAAATGCATTTAGTGAGCCAGCTGCATGGTGTAGAAGGTCAGAAATGCATTTAGTGAGCCAGCTGCATGGTGTAGAAGGTCAGAAATGCATTTAGTGAGCCAGCTGCATGGTGTAGAAAGTCACCTGATTTACAAGCATGAAGGCCTGACAATGATACTGGTGACCCATGACTGTCTAGTGACTAAGGTGCCTGCAGGCGCTGGCAGACAAGGATGGGAGTGAGGGGCTGCTGTTAACTCACCCATCCTGGGATATGAGGGTCATGGATTTGGCTCACTACTTGGGTGAAAATGAGGCAGCGCTAGGTGCTGTACCAATGCAGCATAAGTCTTTGAGCACACGCTGCCTGCATCAAGTAAGCCATGAGAAGATGCAGAAGCATGCTCCCTGCAGGTAGCACTACAGAAAAGCAAAATATGAGGCAAAGTCAGACACAGCTGACAGGTACTGGGGCACTGCAGTGTCTTGCATGTATTTTGTATTTGATCATAGTGAGACTTCTGAGATGTGCACAGCCAAGAAAATGGCTGTAATTGCTGAGTACTTTTCTGTGTATGTTATTGTTTGTAAGTTTGTGTGTATATGTATGAGTTTGTCTTTTCCTCTATGTGTGTGTGTGTGTTTGTGCGCGCGTGTGTGTGTGTGTGTGTGTGTGTGTGTGTGTGTGTGTGTGTGTGTGTGTGTGTGTGTGTGCATCTGAGTTTCTGTATATATGTGATAGTTGACCTCTTTCTTTCTGTATCTATTTCTCTGTGTGTGTGTACCTGTATATATATATATATATATATATATATATATATATATATATATATAGGTTCATAGGTAAGTACTAGGCTATCTGCCCGAGAGCATATGTAAGCCTAGCCAAAACGTGTTTGCTTTCGCCACTCCCTTAGATTAGTTCCCTGTGCCTCTGTCCAGCAGAGCCACTGCAGTGATCTCCGGGGTAAATTTTCTGTTTCCCATCCACTCGTCAAGGTTTCTCTTGAAGAGTGTTAGTGAGGGTCTCTGCCTAATGTAGATTGTAATCCTGTTCCAAAGCATGGGAAGTCTCTGGGACAGGAATCTATCCCTCCAGCAAGTCCTATTTATCATTATGGTGAGGTTTAGATCCCTAGAGTGTGTGGCTGTCTGGGATTTGTTTTTTTTTTAGGTGGAGCATGTCCATCAATTCTGGGTTGGACATGGCCTTGTATGTGGGTCTATATGAGATCAGTGAACGCTTAAACAAGTGAACACTGATTGATCGAACTTATTTAAGCGAATGTTCAAAATATCGAAGCAACAGAAACCCGAATTTTTTCCTAGAGAAAGAATTCGGTTGTCCTTTTCTGTTGCTTCGGTATTTTCAGTGCTGTGGTGGAAAGTTACGGGTCGGATTCAGGTAAGTGTGCGATTGTGTGGATGTGAGTGTTAGGGTGGGTTAGATGAGTTAGGATTAGGGTGCGGGTTAGGTATGTGTGCGATTGTGTGGACGTGAGGGTTAGGGCAGGTTTAGGTGAGTTAGGATTAGGGAGCAGGTGAGGTGAGTGTGCGATAGTGATGGACCTTAGGGTTAGGGTTTGGGTTAAGGTAAGTGGATAGTTAGTGGTGTGTGCATAGTTTAGTGTAGGGTTAGGTGTCAGATTGTAGGTGTATGTGTGTGGATTTCTGTTTGTTTGGTGTGCTTGTGTTGTGTGTATGTGTTTTGGATCAGCGATTTTTTTCCCTAGGAAAAAAATCGCTGATCTGACAGTTCGAGATTGTAAGCTTTTGCTTACATAAGGTTGATCAATCAGCGTTCGCTTTTTTAAGCATTCGTTGATCTAATATAGACCCTTGTATGTCAGGCAGAGATCACCTCTGAGTAGGCAGTATGCAACTGAGTATAGCTAAAGTTTCTTCAGTTGGGCTGCAAAGGGCATCTGTTTGAGGCCAGTAATCCTCTTGGTGAGGTACGAGGTACTTCTGTGGTCTTTCCAGCTGTTGCAGGTCTCTTGTAAGGTACATCCCAAATGGGGCGTTGTACTCTATGATGGATCTGATGAGTGATGAGTAGGGGGGCACAATAACCTCTTTTGTTCTAGATGTGAACCCTTTTGTGATTAGGTGGGCCACATAGAAGGATTTTCTAACCACCTTGGCAATATGATTATCAAAGGAGAGATTACTATCTACTTGGGTCCCCAGATCCCTTATTTCATTTCCTGTATTTAGGGGACTACCACGTATGTGGTAGTTCATGGGTACTTTGTTTTTTCCAAAGGGGATGACTATGCACTTTTTGGCATTTAGCTTGAGGCCATGATTTTGACACCAGGTATCCATCTCAGTGAGACCCTTCTGGAGGATGTCTCTGTCAGCCGGAGAGTCAATTATGGCCCCCAGTTTGCAGTCGTCTATGAACTTGGTCAGCCATAGTCCTCCTGTGCTTGCCTGTACCTCTGAGAAGTATATACCGAACAGGAGGGGTCCCAGGACTGAGCCCTGGGGGATGCCACTTGTAACCAGTTTAGAGTTGGACCTAGAGCCTGCCACTCTCACTGTGTGGGTTCTATCCGTGAGCCAATTGGCAACCCATCTCGTGATGTAGGGGTTTATGTTCAGGCTGGTGAGCTTGTCTATAATACCAGAATGGGGAATGGTGTCGAAAGCCTTTGCGAGGTCTAGGTAGGCTGTGTGGACCTCCTTACCCTCGTCTAAAGCCTTGGTAACAGTCTCAGAGAATTCCACCAGGTTTAGGAGGCATGATCTGCCCTTAACAAAGCCAAACTGGGTAGGGTCCAATGTTTGGAGGTTCCCAATGTCTCTGTTAATGAGTTCCATGATGATGCGCTCCACAGCCTTGCAGACCAAGCTAGTCAAGTTTATTAGGGATATATATATATATATATATATATATATATATATATATATATATATATATATATATATATATATATATATATATATACATCTGTGTGCCTGTGCAGCAACATTATTAAGTACGTATATAATATAAATTTTTGATGGAAGTACTTCCTCCAACAGCAGTTATACATCCTTCAACAACTTTGAAACATTAGATGGAAGAACTGTTTTTCATCAAAAATTAAAAAAAATTGTGCATACTAATAATAAAACAAATACAAAATAATTTAACAGATATCCTGTTTTCTAGTCAGTGTAATGCCATCCAGGGTGGGTATTACAGGAAAATAATGGATCTTGCAGGGATGTAGAGGCCCTCTGAACACCCCTATGCCTGTTATTATTTCCTAGTAATGACCACCCTGCTTATAACCATCCATTCCTGTCGTCATCTGGCTTTTAATGTGCGGTCTTTGTACTTTGTCACAATGCCATGAAGTGGCAACTTTGTTGCTTATTAGGTTAGCTAACCTTGATTTCTTAAGTAACATTTTGGAACTGTAGTTGTTGAAAATGTTCTGATTATTTTTGTTTTTCAGGATATTGAAAAGCAACCATCGTTATCACTGGAGGAAAAGAATATGTGCCACGTGTGTAAGCAACGTGTATATGTGGCAGAGAGGATCAGTGTTGAAGAAAAGTCCTTCCACCGTACTTGTTTCAGGTGCAAGTACTGCAATACAGCCTTGCGCCTTGACAACTGTGCTTTCCATGAAGAAAATGGTATGAATAACTCTTTGTGTAACAATGACGGCTGCATTCTAACTTTGAGGAAGACATTCGCTTGAAAATATGTGATATAAAACATATATAAAATGACATACATGGACCCAGTTTAGATTACTTTGGTAAATGCAGTATGCCTAACAAGAAGAACGTTTACAATAATATTACAAAGATCATTACTGCAGTATCATTCCTTACACATGGTAATATTGGTTTGCTGTCAGAATGTGAAACTCACTTTGTCCGTTTAAACTCATCGGTGAAATACAATGTTGAAATTCAAAACAATTTTATGCCCCAATGTTGAACCATGTTAGTTAGTACCAAGAGTTCAATATTCACTATTTTAAATATGTGACCATTGAACTGCATTTGCCATTTGAATATCGGGATTCCAGATTTAGTAAGTTTACTTTCACTTTTAATATACTTTGAAACCATACACTTTTGTAAGCTTAAACGGACAGAATGATTTCCACATTCTGATAGTAAAACAGGAGTATTCATTATAAGAATCATTACTGCAGTATAATTCCTTATGCATGAGAATATTCATCATTGAGATAATTACTACAGTAAATTCCTTATACGTGGAAGTATTCATCATAACGCTAATTACTGGAGCATAATTCCTGATGGAATGTGAGAAGGTGATAAACAAGAACATGCATGATTAATCTGACACACACATACAGATTAAGTTCTGAGCACACATTTTCAGCTGAATTGTTAAAGTAACAAAAACCACATTTCTTTCTTCAGGTCCCTATCCTGTTTCCCCGAGTAGTTTCGCTGCTGTTTTTATTTAGCCCATTTCAATACCTTTTGTAGCAGCATAATCCCCTCACTGTATCTGCATCGTTTTTTTCTTCTTCTTGACGTCTGTTGCAGCAATGCAGTGTCTTTAAGGGTAATGCAGTTTAGAAGTGATCTGAGAATTGAACCCATCCAAATTTCTGTTTTGTTTTATAATCCAAACCATCAGAACAAAGAAGAAAGAATTATGCACATAATGGTTCTGCATGGACAGCTAAGGTGTTACACAAAGATAACCAAAAACATTAAACAACCAGTTTTCTGTCTCTTTTATGCTATAAAGACAAAATAGGCCTGTGTTTCAGCAAACCTTGTCTAACTGGCTGGCTAACTGTGTCACATGTTGCTATGAACTTCATGGTAAAGTGCTAGAGGGACAGATCGGGGCTGATTCAGCTGGGATGGTGGGGTAATACGTAGCATCGCTGCCTCACGGCACTTGAGTCTTCAGTGTCATTCTCATGTCAGGTGCTGTCTGCATGTCCTTTCTGTGTCTTTGTGGGTTTTCACTGGGTGGGCCAGTTTCCTCCCATATACCAATGAAATGTCACGGGTGCACTGGTGATCCTGTAAATCATATTTAATTGTGTATGTGTGTACTGTATGGGAATCATCAGTGAGCGTATACATTCTGCTGTGGGTTGGCATTCTGTTCAGGATGATCTTGTATTCCTGGTATCCACTAATTGCTGGTATAGGCTATGGTTTTCCCTTGACCCTGTATTAGATTAAACTTGTTAAGCAGAGAATGAATGACTAAATGCCATTTTAGGGCACCTCTGGGAAGCATTCTGTTCCCCTTTTCACATTTTCTCCTGTCCATACAAAGTGGACATACAGTCGAGAAGCAGGCCACATTTCTTACTAGAGTGATTTACTGCTCAAAAAAACAAAAACAGAACAAAAACAGAATAGGAGATGGCACAGACTGCTTGCCCATTTAGAGATGATTACTATGCTGATGTCCTTATATGTTCATAGTTTCATGGGTTTATACTGGGCTAATGACCACCAAGCCTAGCCTCATGCCTATATGATGGGATATGTGACTAAAGAACTAGCTAGGGGTTATATGGAAGGGGGTATGTTAGTTGGGGATTAATTTAATTAGTGTACAAAGGAGATCAGCTCCAGTCTGATAACATTAGACTACTCCAGAACTTATGTAGAAGGATTGGTATCTGCCTGTGACCGAACCTGAATTACAGTACAGCAGTGGCCTTTTTATTTCAACATCTGTAGTTATGATGAGTCCCATTACAGAGCTGTGTTGTACTTTTAAATCACCCCCTACAAGACAAGATGTCTTATGTCCTTAACTGTGAGGTCCCAAAAAGTTTTAACATCAGATAGTTCCATCACTCACACCCATGGCTTATATGCTTCCTGCCTTGAACCTTGCTTCCCCCTTTGTAAATGAACTTCTACTCAGATGTGGCAATTCTGCTAAGTACCAGCCTTTAGGCACCAGTTCTTCTGTGGCATAGTACTTGTGAGGACTAAGCATGCTAGGCGAGTTACTGTGTTCATAGCCTGTCTAGGGTCATCAGGGGTCACTTGGGAGGGCAGATCCAGGATCCAAAGATTCTGCTTGCCTGTCCCCTTCTGTGGAATGGATGAGACTGTGGACTGGCACTTTTGGCTTAATAGTGACCGGGGTCACTAAATTCTATACACAGAGAACATGTTTTCATGAAAATATATGAAGAACTATGCACTTTTCAGCAGTCAGTAACATGGCAGACTTACCTGGCCTCACTAGCATGGTACATTAACCTGGCCCATTACCATGGCATACTTAATCTTATCAGATTAGCTTAGTACAGTCACATGGCCCAATTAACATGGCACAGTCACCTGAACCATTAGCACACACCACTCATTTGGCTAAAGTAACATAGCATACTTACCTGGCCCTGTTAGCTTTATTTATTTTTATTTATTTTGCATTTGTTGACCGGGCTAGTCTAGCTGGATACATGTTCTTTTTCAGTAGAGGCCCAGGGAGATAAGCTCCAAGACATGGTCTAAATACAATAGTACAAGTTCAAACAACACAGAAAAAAAAATATCAATATACTAATAAAAATAGCAACTTTAAAAAAGAAATAAAACTCATCAACAATGGTATTAAGTAATTAACAGTACAGAGTTTGTAACAGAATATATTATTGAGGAAACAAATCATAAAACAGTGAAATTTCAAGTATGGAGACATATCAGGTTAGGTCATAGTTAAACAAAGGAAGTTAGGTGAGAAGTAATGTAGCAAAGGAGTTACTTAAGAAGAGAAAGTAAAAAGAGGATATAAAAAAAAGAAAAGGGGTAGATAAGAAAAGTATGATAAGATGGGGGGAAAAAAGTAGCAGAGGCTATGAAATCACTTTGATTTGATTAGCATTACACACTCACCTGACCCTATTAGCACACATACACGTATTTGGCCTGAATGTGGCACATTCGCATGGCCTGTTACCATGATGCACTCAGATGACTATCAGAATAGCACATTCCTTAGCACAATTCAGTCAGCCAGCTCCATTCTAGAAGGCATGATGTTACATGATAGCCTACAAATGCTGCCCACTGCAAGTAAGATCCATTCTTGCAAAATGCTTAGAGCAGATTCCCAATAGGACCTCTGTAATTAACTTGAGAATAGTACATGCAGGTCTTAAACAATTTCCTAGAAAGTCAGACTTGTAGTTCCTTGCAAACTGCTTAGAAGATAATTTATAAATGTTTTTGCCAGCAGTGTAGGAAGTAACCCCTACAGGCCTGCAGTTCCCACAGATCATGTAGTTTATCCAACTGGAAGGTGACCCTACTTAAAATAATTTTAAAGGAACTATTGCACAAATTTTCTTTATTCAGCCTCCTAGCTGTAAGTCCCCCCCCCCCCCAACACACACACACACACAAACTTCTCAGCCTAGCAGGACAGTTTTCTCTCTGTCCCATAAAGCAAAAATATTTTGAATATTTTGTGTTGAGTGTGGGTGTTTGGTATGAAGGCAAGAATCTACATGGGGTGCATCTGCTAATGTGCTCAGCCTGGGTATTTTTTCCTCATCTGATATCTTGTCAGACAAGATGCAGTAATCATTACATTGTAACAATCGTTAATAATCGTTACACTATAACAATTCTCCTCTCCTTACTTAAATATAACTTTATAACAACTAGTGCTGTGGTTCCTTAGCTATTCTGATGTGTAACTCTATTCTAAAATCTCATTTTTCTCTTCCTTAGCTACTATACCCCACGCCTTCTCACTTCTCATAACTGTTGTTGACCCTCCTAAACATCCCTCCCCTACCCCTGTACTTCATCTCTCCTATTTAAAGCTTCTCCTTCCTCTCTACCAGCTGGGGTTAGTCACTAAAGATGTTTCTAGGGCTATTTTTCGATGCCGTATTGTAAACCCACATTTATACAACATGTTTCCACCTCTTGTATTTTTTTAGCTATTCTTTTTGCTGAATTTTAACCTTCGTCAATTTCCATCATGGCATGAATGTACGTAGTTATGTGTTCATATCCACGTATGTCATGAATGTACGTAGTTATGTGTTCATATCCATGTATGGCATGAATGTATGTAGTTATGTGTTCATATCCACGTATGGCATGAATGTACATAGTTATGTGTTCATATCCTTGTATGGCATGAATGTATGTAGTTATGTGTTCATATCCACGTATGTCATGAATGTACGTAGTTATGTGTTCATATCCATGTATGGCATGAATGTATGTAGTTATGTGTTCATATCCACGTATGGCATGAATGTACGTAGTTATGTGTTCATATCCAGGTATGGCATGAATGTACGTAGTTATGTGTTCATATCCACGTATGGCATGAATGTACGTAGTTATGTGTTCATATCCTTGTATGGCATGAATGTATGTAGTTATGTGTTCATATCCATGTATGGCATGAATGTACGTAGTTATGTGTTCATATCCACGTATGGCATGAATGTATGTAGTTATGTGTTCATATCCACGTATGGCATGAATGTACGTAGTTATGTGTTCATATCCAGGTATGGCATGAATGTACATAGTTATGTGTTCATATCCAGGTATGGCATGAATGTACGTAGTTATGTGTTCATATCCAGGTATGGCATGAATGTACGTAGTTATGTGTTCATATCCAGGTATGGCATGAATGTATGTAGTTATATATTCATAATCGTGTATGGCATGTATGTATGTAGTTAGGTATTCATATCCATGTTTGGCATGAATGTATGTAGTTATGTATTCATATCCATGTATGGCATGAATGTATGTAGTTGTGTTCATATCCAGGTATGGCATGAATGTATGCAGTTATATATTCCTAACCATGTATATAGTTAGGTATTCATATCCATGTTTGGCATGAATGTATGTAGTTATGTATTCATATCCATGTATGGCATGAATGTATGTAGTTGTGTTCATATCCAGGTATGGCATGAATGTATGCAGTTATATATTCCTAACCATGTATAGCATGAATGTATGTAGTTAGGTATTCAAATCCATGTTTGGCATGAATGTATGTAGTTATGTATTCATAACCATGTATGGCTTGAATGTATGTAGTTATATATTCCTAACCATGTATAGCATAAATGTATGTAGTTAGGTATTCATATCCATGTTTGGCATGAATGTATGTAGTTATGTATTCATAGCCATGTATGGTATGAATGTATGTAATTATATATTCATATCCATGTATGGCATGAGTGTATGTAGTTATATAGTCATAACCGTGTATGGCATGAATGTATGTAGTTATATATTCATAACCATGTATGGCATGAATGTATGTAGTCATGTATTCATATCCATGTATGGCATGAATGAATGCAGTTATGTATTCATATCCACGTATGGCATGAATGTATGTAGTTATGTATTCATATCCACGTATGGCATGAATGTATGTAGTTATGTATTCATATTCATGTATGTAGTTATGTATTCATATCCACATATGGAATGATTATATGTAGGTATGTATTCATATCCATGTATGGCATGAATGTATGTAGTTATATATTCATATCCATGTACGGCATGATTGTATGTAGTTATATGTTCATATCCACGTATGGCATGAATGTATGTAGTTATGCATTCATATCCACATATGGCATGAATGTATGTAGTTATGTATTCATATTCAGATATGGCATGAATGTATGTAGTTAGGTGTTCATATCCAGGTATGGCATGAATGTATGTACTTATGTAATCCAGGTATGGCATGAATGTATTTAGTCATGTATTCATATCCATGTATGGTAAGAATGTATGCAGTTATGTATTCATATCCACGTATGGCATGAATGTATGTAGTTATGTATTCATATACACGTATGGCATGAATGTATGTAGTTATGTATTCATATCCACGTATGGCATGAATGTATGTAGTTAGGTGTTCATATCCAGGTATGGCATGAATGTATGTGGTCATGTTTTAAGTGTATTGTTTACTGTTTTTGCCTTATCTTTTAAAAAAAAAACAAAAAAAGAAAACAAAAAAATTGTTTCCCGCCTTTCTAAGCTAGTATAGTCCAGTTTTCAGGCTAGTGCTGAATTCAGGGCTGTGATACTAGTTTCTGAGTTGCCCATACCGTACTTGGATATAAGGAAGTTTCTCTGTTCACCTGTGAGAGAGGGAGCTTTGAGCGACCTATCTGTCCCTGGAGGATTGGTTCCAGCCCAGAAGTTAGTAGTTTATTGGCCATTTTGGGCTAATTTCTCTCTTTCATTTCCCTACTATAAAACCATGTTTGCACGGTTTTGCGCACCAGGCAGTGCTGGTTAGCTAGGGTTAAATTATTCCCAGTTCTACTAAGTCTCCTCTTCAGTTTTTCCCTTGAAACTAGTTTAACTCTCAACCTAAGCACTCAAAAAGCATCTTACAGCCCAGCACTTGCTCAGACCTAATACAAAGCACTAATATACCCCGACACTTGATTGCCCAGCAGGGCATGGCTCTTTATTCACCCCTCACCAACCAAGCAGCTCACCCTACTATTCAGGCATGACCAAAGGGCAACTTTAGGTGCACTCTCCAGTCCAGCTGGTGAATCTGGGTATGCTGAGGCAATGTTACAACTGCCTCATGTACACAGACAACCCTCTCCTCCTACCACAAAACACTAACACATGCGAGAGATGCAATTATACAGCCAAACTGGAAGCTAAGCTGTCTCCACTCAAGAATGGAACAGACAGTCAAGAGGAGAAGGTTAACAATTGCACCACAACTCCAGCCGCACACAGACCTACTAAAACAGCACTGGCAAAAATTAGACATAAATACACAAAGTCATACTGAGAGGCTCTAACTAAAAACCTGCAAAAGCATCAGAGACCTCCAAAGCAGACACCCAAACAAACCTGCACTTCCCGTCACAAACCAGAAAACACATAAAACACAAAATCAGTGTGCCGCATAATCACAGCCCTTAAGGTGAAATAACATACCTAACACACTGGTAATAGGTGACTCTATAGTCAGGCACACTAATGTTCCACTCACTAGGCTGGACAAGCAGAAGGTTACTGTTAGCTGCCTGTCAGGTGCCAGAATCTGCCACATAACACAAGCACTCAGGTCACTCCAGAACAAGTACAAATATGACTCTGTCATTGTTCATGTTGGTGAGAATGACCTGAGATGTACCTTCCTGGACTACATGAAAAGAGACATGGAAGAGCTCTCTGATCATGTAGCCCAGGCTGGTATGACCCTGACCCTGAGTAGCATCCTGCCTTCACCAAGAATGATACCTCAGTATAAAGAAAAAGTATCATTTTCAACAATTGGCTAAGCTTCTGGTGTCATTCAAAGGGGATCCAGTGTCTGTCAGCCTGGGACAACATGCTCGACAAGCCGCGTTGCTTCGCAAGAGATGGCTTGCACCTGTCACCCCTAGGCTTTCGAATACTGGCCAAGGCTCTTGCTGCCTCCATAATGCCTTTTTTAGGCAAGGCTCAAAAGTCAAACCCACCTCCATAAATAGCTTAATTAACAAAAAACTGAGGGTTATGCTACTCAACGCCAGGAGTTTAAATCTCAAAATGCACGCGCTCGAAGCACTCCTCAGTATGGAGAATGTCGACATCTGTGCAGTAACTAAAACCTGGTTCAAGGCTCCAGAGAGCACCCCAGCACTACCAGGCTACAACTCACACCACAAGTTTCGGCCACAGAACATGGACTGAAACACAAAAGGAGGGGGTGTATCCATATTCATCAAGGTTACCTACACCTCCAGGTTAGTGACGCAGCATGATACCTCTGAGATCATCCATGTGCAACTAACATCAGGTAAATCTGCAATGCAAATTGTGGCCTGCTACAGATCACCCTCCATGACCCAGGACCACCACTCCACCTTTCTGGAGACACTGGAAAATATGAAGGTCCTACCAAACACCCTGATATTGGGTGGTTTTAATTACCCTACCATTCACTGGGAAAACTACTCGAGTACAAATTCCCAGGACCAGCGCTTCCTGGAATTCATCAACTCAAATGCCCTGGATCAGCTGGTAAACTCCCCTACCAGAGGTGAAAACATATTGGACCTGGTCATCACCAACATGGGAGACAGGTGTTCCACACCAGAGGTCAACCTGTTACTGGTTAGATCAGACCATAAACTAATCACTCTTGATGTCCGCACCCTACCACCACCCCCAACTAAGGAAACCACAGTAAAAAACTTTTCGAAAGCAAACTTCACCTTACTTAAGACAGAGGTGGTAAGTTTCACAGCTCCCACGCTAAAGGATAATGCTGGCCAAGATGCCGAAACCTTTACAAATGCACTCTTTGAGCACCTACAAGGATGCATGGATCATGCCATCCCTAGCAAAACCAAGAATCACTCCTCTAAGAGAGGGAAACCAGTTTGGTGGACCCCTGCAATAAACAGGCTATACAATAGAAGGAGGAAACTAGTTCAGAAAAAAAGCAAATACCAAGAAGGAAAGACATCCCTGATCAGTATCAGTAAAAAACTGAGGTCCCTCATGAAATCATCCAAGGCTAATTTCGAAAGAAAAATAGCCAAGGATTCAAACGATAACCACAAAGCCTTCTTTAGCTATGTTAAGAATCTAAGTGGCAACTCGCAGATATGCACTGAACAAGTGCAAAATAGCACAAAATATACTGAACCTTCTGATATTGCCAACATCCTGGCAGATAGATTCAGTGCAAATTTCACCACCACCCCCACCTCCAAAAGGGCCCACAACATTACCGGAAAAGTGTAGTGTCCCAAAAATCACAGACTCCCAGGTGAAAATAGCCCTTTCAAAAGCCAAAAACACAGTGTTAGTGGGACCAGATGGTGTCCCAGGCTGAGTCTTGCGCGAATTACAGAACAAATTAACCCCCCCACCTAAACACACACTGTTCAACCTCAGCCTCTCCACAGGCTACATGCCCATAGAATGGCGCACAACGATTATTCCTCTCCACAAAGGAGGGGCCACAACTGACCCTGGTAACTATCGCCCCATAAGCCTGACTAGCCTGGTCTGCAAGGCTATGGAGCGCATCATCATGGAACTCATTAGCAAAGACATTGGGAACCTCCAAATACTTGACTCGACCCAGTTTGGCTTTGTTAAGGGCAGATCATGGCTACTAAACCTGGTTGACTTCTTCGAGACAGTCACCAAGACCATAGACGAGGGAAAGGTGGTTCACACAGCCTACCTTGACCTCGCCAAGGCTTTCGACACCATTCCCCACTCGGGTATTACAGAAAAACTCACCAGCCTGAACATAAACCCCTATGTTACAAGATGGGTTGCCAACTGGCTTACAGACAGAACTCACGCGGTAAGAATAGCAGGCTCTAGGTCCGACTCTAAACCAGTCACAATTGGTGTCCTGCAAGGCTCAGTCCTGGGATCCCTACTGTTCAGCATATACCTCTCAGAAGTACAGGCAAACACAGGAGGACTATGGCTAACCAAGTTCGGCAATGACTGCAAACTGGGAGCCATAATTGACTCTCCAGCTGACACGGACATCCTCCAAAAGGGCCTTACTGAGATGGACACGTGGTGTCAAAGTCATGGCCTCAAGCTAAATGCCAAAAAATGCATAGTCATCCCATTTGGGAAAAACAAAACAGCCATGAATTACCACATAGGTGGCAGCCCCCTTAATACAGAAGAGGTAATAAGACATCTGAGGACCCAGGTAGATAGTAATCTCTCCTTTGACAATCATATTGCCCAAAGTAGTTATGCAATCCTTCTATGTGGCCCACCTAATTACTAAAGGGTTCACTTCTAGAAATAAAGAGGTTATAGTGCCCCTCTACTCGTCACTCATTTGACCCATCATAGAGTACAATGCCCTATTTGGGATGTACCTCACAAACACTTCCAACAGCTGGAAAGACCACAAAAGTACCTCACCAAGAGGATTACTGGTCTCAAACATATGTCCTATGCAGCCCGACTGAAAAAACTCCGGCTGTACTCAGTGGCATATCGCTTACTCAGAGGTGATCTCTGCCTGACTTACAAAGCCATGTCCAACTCAGAATTGATGGACATGCTCCACCTAAAGAAATCCAAGTCACTGCGAGCCACCCGCTCTAGTGAACTAAACCTCGCCACAAGAATAAATAGAACATGCTGGAGGGATAGATTCCTGTCACAGAGACTCCCCATGCTTTGGAACAAAATTCCAAAGTACATCAGGCAGAGCCCCTCACTAATACTCTTCAAGAGAAACCTTGACGAGTGGGTGGGTAACAGAAAATACACCCCTGGGATCACTTTGTTGGCTCTGCTTGACAGAGGATCAGTTAATTAATCAATGGGGCGGCGAAAGCCGACACACTCTGGCTAGGCTTATAAATGCCCTCGGGCAGATAGCCTACTACCTACCTATGAACCTATGTATTCAACTCCATGTATGGCATGAATGCATGTAGTTAGGTGTTCATATCAATGTATGACGTGAATGTATGTAGTCATGTATTCATATCCATGTATGGCATAATTGTATGTAGTTATGTATTCATATCCAGGTATGGCATGAATATATGTAGTTATGTGTTCATATCCAGGTATGGCATGACTGTATGTAGTCATGTATTCATATCCATGTATGGCATGACTGTATGTAGTCATGTATTCATATCCATTATAGCATGAATGTATGTACTCATGTATTCATATCCATGTATGGCATGAATGTATGTAGTCATGTATTCATATCCATGTATGTAGTCATGTATTCATATCCATGTATGGCATGAATGTATGTAGTCATGTATTCATGGCATGAATGTATGTAGTTCTATATTCATAACCATGTATGGCATGAATGTATGTAGTTATGTATTCATATCCACGTATGGCATGAATATATGAAGTTATATATTCATAACCGTGTATGGCATGAATGTATGTAGTTATGTATTCATATCCACGTATGGCATGAATGTATGTAGTTATATATTCATAACCATGTATGGCATGAATGTATGTAGTTACATATTCATAACTGTGTATGGCATGAATGTATGTAGTTACATGTTCATAACTGTGTATGGCATGAATGTATGTAGTTACATATTCATAACCATGTATGGCATGAATGTATGTAGTTATATATTCATAACCATGTATGGCATGAATGTATGTAGTTATATATTCATAATCATGTATGGCATGAATGTATGTAGTTATATATTTCTAACCATGTATGGCATGATTGTATGTAGTTATGTATTCATATCCAGGTATGGCATGAATATATGTAGTTATGTGTTCACATCCAGGTATGGCATGAATGTATGTAGTCATTTATTCATATGGCATGAATGTGTGTAGTTATGTATTCATATTCACATTACTTGTAATGTAACTTTGTTATTGTTACTTTTAGCCTATGTGGAGCTTTTCTCCAAAGGTCTCCACTGAAAATGGGCCACCAGCTCAGTTGGACTAACCAGATTAACAAAAGAGAAACAAACAAATAAATGAATAAAGTAACCTGGGACCGGGGATCTCAGTGAACTTAAACAAAATGCTTGTGTTTACAAGGGATACAAGTTGTACTTGTGAAAGCTTTTCTTTCTCCACCTTTGAAACATAAACTTTTTGGCCGCTGTATATACTTTCTACTCCAAGAATGGTTCCTGGATGCGTTTAACAGTAACAGTAAATGCTAACTCCCAATGCAGCCTGGAGAACTCTTATTTGCTGCATTGCAGTTGCTCTGGGAGACAGCTTGCATATAATAGCCACCAGTTAGTTGTATTAAAAGAATTCCATTTTTTTAGTACTTTGTCAATTTTGTTCTCTCTTAGGAAATTTCTACTGCAAGCAGCATTACCTAACTTATTTTGTCACGAGTCAGAAGAAGAAGAAGGAACAGTCTGATGATATGAAGGTACTACATCAAATGTTAATTTTGCATTTGGACACCACCATGGATGTGTGTGTGTGTGTGTGTGTGTGTGTGTGTGTGTGTGTGTGTGTGTGTGTGCGCGCGCGCGTGTGCGCGTGTATGTGTGTGTGTGCACATGCATGGGTGCAGTTTTACATGTGTCTGTTTCTGTGTGTGTCATTTTTTTGCCTGTTTAAATGCAAAGGATGCCTTTCAAAGGTATAGCCAGGCACACACTATGTATGTCATGTCATTCATTTAATAAAAAACAGATTTATTTTTAATATATACCATAAATTAAATTGAAAAAAGTGACATATGTCATGCTTTTTGATTGTATATTTTCTTAATTTTTTTTAAATGCTTGATTGACTGTTTTTTAGTATTGAGAAGGTATGCTCTGCAGCAAATTGCACTGTGTTAGGTTAGAGGGGGCTGTGTTTGGGTGGGTGGTACAGTTTGATATACAGTTCCACAAATCCTGTCTCTGATCCTGATCCCTTTGCAGTTTCCAGCAGATGAGATATGCCAGCAGAAGTAGGGACCTACATTTAATTCCCAGCACATTGCTAAGGAGTTGGAGGGAAGGGATGTCTTATTTGCAAAAGGCAAAATTCTATTTTATTTTCTCTGTGCTGACTAATCTAACTGATTCTGGTCATCACAAATTGCAACATAATTTGGAGACAGGGTCTCACTATTTGCTGTTTGAAGACTCATAGCACAAAAATGAATAGAAGTCAATCTACATTATAAGAATTAAAAGCAGTCCTTTCTGTCTGATAGTGGACCAGCAGTATGTAATACAGTCGTATCACAACCTCCCTGCCTTCATAAATGTACGGAGATGATAAAATGAACACAATTATGCATAAAGTGGTACCAGAAGTAGCAAATTCATATGTTGCAGCAAAATAAAAAGAAATAAAAATGGCAAATATACAGGGGAAAAGAACCACCACTTTTGTTTGGGAGTGGTTGACATGTTGTCACTTTCAAGTTGTAGTCCTAATTTGGTTACATAGACTCCGTTGTGTAACATTTTCTTCCGTAAATTGTTACATCTTGTTTTTTTTTAATTTATTTAGAACTCATGTCATGTTTTTCTGCTTGGTTGCAGATCGAGAAAAATGTGAAGATAGCAGAACATCCTGTCATATTAAATAGGTCTGATGACGATAAAGGGTTATCTGGTAAGCAAAGTATCTATTAAAGGCAAAACATATATACGTAGCACATAATTGTTGAAACTGTGTCATTAGGCACAGCAAAACACAGTATGTATGTGGTTTTATAATCAAATGAACATCCACCCACATTCAAAGCTCAAGATAGTGAAGTAAACAGGGGGTTATATACATTTGTTACAGAAGCGTAGCTGAGGTGGGGCAAAGGGGGCAGCCACCCCAAGTGCAAAGTTTAGATGCTAATTGATCAGTAGTGTAGTATTTAATTTTTGTACTATAATACTGATACAGAAATGTATTCCAATGCTGCTTTCACAGTAATTACGTTTTAAATTTTTTTTTAATTTATCCATTGCTCATAGGTTCATATTTCATAGGTCACCAGGGCTGCTATAAGCCTAGCCATGCAATCCAACTCAGTTGTGTCCTTATGTGTCATGGATGTTAAGAGGAATTATGTTAGTTAAGGTTTTAGAGGTTATGTGGGGGGTATGTTAGTTTGCACAATATTATTGCCTACCTCTGTCAGAGACATGGAGGCCAGACCCAGGGTGAATTTCTGATTTCCCATCCATTGGTCAAGTTTACGGTTAAATAGGCTAAGAGATGGACTCTGCTTCACATGGCCCGGGGATCCTGTTCTAGGGCATGGGGAGCCCCTGAGAACCATATCTGTCTCTCCAACGTGTCTTATTTATGTCACAAGCAACATGTAAATTCTTGGATATAGTGGTTCTGATGCTGTTTGTTTTACAGATATGCAAAAGGTCCATCAGAGCTGGATCCAAGGATGCCTCATATGCCAGGCACATATAGTCTCTAATTAACCTGCAGGGCACAAATTATAGAGATAGGACTTTAAGGTGATCCATATATGACAATGTGTTTATACCCTGGATTGTGCTGGTAAGGAAACTTTGTGTGCATTCCAACTGTTGCATATGTCTTGTCAGGTAAATGCTGAAGGTACCATTATACTCAATGATGGCTATGATAAGGGCTGAATAAAGTAGCACTATAACTTCCTTGGACCTGGATTACCATACCCTTACTTATAAGTTGGGTGACATAGAATGATCTTCTTACTAAATTGGCCACACATTGGTCAAAGGCCAGATTACTGTCTGATTATGTTCCCAGATCCCTGACTACCACTTCAACTCTTAGGGATTTTGTATTGATGGAGAAATTAGCCTGGGTTGCAGTTTTTCCCAAAAGGCATTATAATGCATTTGTTGGCATTAAGTTTTTGTCTGTGGCTTTGGCATCAGTCATTTGTCTGTGTTGGACCATTAAGATGTTTGTGTCATGGGGGTACTCTGATAGCTCCCAGTTTGCAGTCATCTGCATACTTGGTCAGCCAAAGGCCCTTAACATTAGCCTTTACATCTGAGAAGTAGATACCAAATGGGAGCAATTCCGCATGTAGCCCTGGAGTACCCCACTGATGACTGGTCTCTTAGTGGAGGTTATATCACCAATCCTAATGCAGCAGCTCTAACCCTAACCATCTTTCTACTTCAGTTACAAGATAAATTCTTGCCACTTGTCCACAGGCTTTATAAACCCACCAAAACTGAATGATGTCCACTGAACTCGAACATTTTTTAACTCTAAGAGATGAAGCATGGCAAGAATGGAAACAGACCCCCCCCCCCCACAAGTGACAACCGCACCTCCTCTAGTTGTACATAGTCTAGCCAAGAAGTCCATCAGAAGGCACAAAATAAATCTCCACATAAAGAAACAAACTACCCTATTACATTTCTCCAAACACTTTTGGAAAGTGGTTAAACTATTTACAGGAAGAAATTCTCCTCATGATATCCTGTCTACAAACACCATTCAGTTTGGTACAGCAAAACTTTCTCCAGATCATTTCCTTAAAGAACTTAGCAAACTCCACATGTCCATCCCATAACCATTCATCCCCCTCTTCTGGACTACTTGAGTAGACCGAAATTCCATTAAATCGAATGTTACTTAACCAAGACGACAATACTGAAAAGTTAGTTTAATGAACGTCCGCATCACTGTAATTTTAATCTGGGAAAGGAGACAGTTGGCCAACATAAAAAACAAACACACTGAAGCATGTCAAATCCACCCAAGTGGTGGCCAGCCCCCCCCCTCACCCCTAACTAAATATACCAACTCTGAGGTCACACTAAAGTGGGGAAATGGACAGATTTCCCCATGTTGGCCAACTGCCTCCTTTCCTGGATTAAATTTCCAGTATTGTGAATTTTCATTAAACTAAGGTTTCTGTATTGTTTTCTCAGTTAAGTAAAATTTGATTTAATGGCATTTTGGTCTACTCCAGTAGATCACCCTCTTCCATTTCAAATGCATATGTCCCAAAGAAGTTGTTATTCTATTTGAAAATATTTCCACTGACACCCCTCCTGGATCTGACAACTTAATCCCCTAGTTCGTATATCACTGTAGAGAGCATCTATGTCTTCCTCTCACCCACATATCACTGACACCCCTCCTGGATCTGACAACATAACCCCCTAGTTCATATATCACTGTAGAGCATCTATGTTTTCCTCTCACCCACATATATAATCTACATCTCACACAAAACATCATGCCACAGATTTGGAAAACTGCTCTAATTAAACTTCTCCCAAAGCAAACCAACCCAAAAGATACCTCTCACTTCTGTTCAATGTCCATCCTCCCAATTCTGGGAAAACTTCTTGAAAAGCTAGTCTACACCCAACTCTCCCTCTATAACCAGCAGTACCACCTGCTCTCCTCCAGACACCATGGATTCTGGCCTGGACAAAGTATTATGACAGCACTCTGGTCCCTAACTGATGACATCATGCTTAACTTTGATAGTGGGCTCCTTACAGGTGCCTATTTATAGACCTAACAAAGGCATTTGACTTCATTGACCATCTTCTCCAGAACAAACTAACTGAAATTGGTATCTGTCCAGACACTACTCCCTGGCTTAAAAACTTCCTCACTGACAGATACTTAAGAGTTAAAATAAGATCTTAGTAAAATGAAAAAAGTAAACTTCCACAAGCAACAATTAATCCAACAAAGTAGCTGGACTTGCCCCTCTCTGTAAATGTTCTCATACAATATTGAGACTGAGCCCAAAGCAGAGAAAACAAATTTATTGCAGGAACACAAAATAAACACCAAAGATGATAAGCAGCTAAAACCAGGAGAAGACATATTGTAAATCAATTTATCCTTCTCAACTAAAACCAGGAGAAGACATATTGTAAATCAATTTATCCTTCTCAACTAAAACCAGGCGAAGACATATAGTGAATAAATTTGTTATCCTTCTCAACTATAGCAAGCATCATCTGCTCTCTCGGAGCCTTATTCTACGTCTCTCTGCCTTTACTCTGATAGTAACTCTATCAAAGGAATCATACACTTAGGAATTTTTTCTATAATGTAATGTTATATAGTAGAGAACGAATGTATCCTATCTGTTAGTTAATATGCATGTCAAAGTCTCTTCTATGGAAATTGTATGTCAAAAGTCTGCCCTTAGAACTATGTTTTGTAAAAAATTGTTCTCTTGGAGCTTTTCACCCCGGGCCTCCTCTGAAAATGGACTTGTAATCCAGTTGGACTCTCCCGGTCAACAAATGTAAAATAAATAAAAATAAATAAAATAAATAAGTGCTTTTATCCTGTGCATACAGAACTTCATCATATAAATGGTTAAACATTTAACCCATTTTACAATGGAGATCAAAATGTCATAACAATCAAATAGATACTGACACACCCCCTTAAAGACAAAGAGATCAAGCAATACATTCTTTGTATTAAAATAAAATAGAGTATAAAACCTAAATATAAATATATGTATTTAAAATGAACTATGTAATAGTATAAAGATGTATTCTGTGCAAACACTGGTTATCTTTCAGCAGCTTTTAATTTCAATAGGGAGCTTATTGAAATGTGTTGGTTTAAACCTGTCCCGTTTCCTGCATCAAGACGCAGCTGACAGTACACCTCCCGCTTCTCTAACAAAAGTGACCAAGCTCCACTTCGTACGTCTGTTTTAATGGTGTCAATCATTGAAAATTTAAAATCATGCCCTTCATTTTCTGAAATGTGTTTACTTAAGGCATTAGTTTCCTTTTTTAACCTGATGTTGTGTAGATGTCCATATATACATTTTTTAATTTACGGTCAGTTTTTCCTACATAATAACAACAGCTGTTACACATAGCACAATATATAATTTTTTCGGAACAACAATTGTATCTTTGATGAATTCTAACCTCTAAGTTGTTAATGTGGAAAACACTGCACTCCTTAATAAATTTACAAAAGTTACACATTCCACATTTACTCATGTAACCATCCTTGCATCTGGAATAGTAGTTCTTGGTTTCAAAAATACTTTTTAAGTTTTTACCCTTTTTAAAAACCATTGTAGGATTAGTACCTATGTTAGGTCTTATGGTTTTATCTTGGCTTAAAATAGACCAATTCTTCTCCAGGATATTCTTCAGTTTATGACTGTTCGCAGTAAAGACAGTAATAAAAGAGGTCTTATAATCCCTAATATCCTCTCTATTATTAATAGGTACATTGATGATGCCTGTAAGAATATTTGTTTGTGGTCTGCTAAAAGGGGGAGATAAAAACCTCTTTCTCTTTTATTAACTACCTCTAAAAGGATGTCTGTAATGAATTTACAATGGTAACCCCTTCTTAAAAACATTTGTTTAAGGTTATCACATTCACATAGAACATCCTCCATAGTGGAGACCATATGTGCCGCACGTACGAATTGTCCTTTCACTATGGCTTTCTTCTGCTTCAAAGGGTGAGTACTAGAAAAATGGAGTAGAGAAGTGGAATATGTTTCCTTACTAAAAATTTTTGAAATAATTTTCCTATTCTGATTAATTAGAAGGACATCTAAAAACGAAATCTGGTCTAGTCCATACGTTTGGGTGAACTTTAAAAAACTAGTGGTGGAATCAATATAAGACACTAAAGTATTAATAAATTCTTTGGGCCCATCCCATAGGATAGAAATGTCATCCAGGAAGCGAGTGTAACACTTAATGTATGTGTAAAATGAGGGAAATAAAAACTTATTTTCCCATTGTGTAACAACGATGTTCGCGTATAGGCCCCCACAAGCTGAATCCATTGCCACTCCTCCTCCTTGTAAGTAGATCTCATAATTGAATAGAATAAAGTTGTTTTTGAGAACTTTTTCTAGTAAGTGTGTATAAACTAGGACATCACCATGTTCAATGTCTTTGTCATAAAGAAACTCTGAAAACCAATCCAAACCTATACCATGTGGTATTACAGAATAAAGGTCCTTAATATCTATAGTCACAAAAACAAGAAGTTATGTGCTCACCATAATGTTCGATGTATGTAGTCCATATCACCTCACATTCTTACCAGTGGGTTCAGAGCCAAACCTCGGCTCCGACTCAGCCATACTCTAGCTCGAAGTCTTCAATTGGCTCATGGCTAAGAGGTGTCCCATGCTGCAATGCGCCTATCCCCCAGATCTTACTTGCTGTGAGCTGACATATACACACACACAACACACACACACAAACACGTTGAGAGGAAGAACCAACTCAACATATCAAGAAGGAGTGCTGAAACCAGAGACTCAACCTCTATGGCCTCCAGGAGGGGGTAGGTGGGTGGGTTAGTAAGAATGTGAGGCGAGATGGACTACATACATCGAACGTTATGGTGAGTACAGAACTTCTTGATGTTATGTAGTCCTATCTCACCTACATTCTTACCCGTGGGACAGCGTCCCCAGCACCTACATCCTGGGTGGCTCATAGGAAGATACTCCTGAGCACTGTGGAACCAAATGAGGATCTGCCCCTTGATACCAGATCCAATTTGTAGTGACTAATAAAGGTGTGAGGAGATGCCCAAGTAGCTGCAGCACAAATATCATCCATAGACATCCTAGCCTGAAAGGCAGTAGAGGTAGACACCGATCGTGTAGAGTGAGACTTTACCTTAAAGGGTAATTCCTTGCCATTTGAAGAATAGATGAAGGAAATGCAGCTAGAAATCCATCTGGACAGAGTTACTTTGGAAACTGAAGTCCCTAGTCTATTGTCTGAAAATGAGACAGAGTCAATCAGATTTCCTAGAATCTTTTGTTCTATGTAAATAGAAACGTAATTGTCTGTGGACATCTAGCTGATGAAATTTAAATTCTGCCTTGTTAGAGAATTCAGGGAAAAACACAGGCAACTCAAGAGCCTGCTTGAGATTGACCACTGAAGCAACCTTAGGCATAAAGGAAGGATTAGGTCTTATCAAAACTCTGTCCTTGTGAAATATCAAGTAAGGGGGCCGGACTGATAAAGCTTGGAGTTCAGAGACCCGCCTAGCCAAAGTGATGGCTATCAAAAAGAGTGTCTTCCAAGACAAACATTTAATATCACAGGTTGCCGTGGGCTCAAAAGGAGGCGAGGTAAGCTGCTATAGCACAAAATGAAGGTCCCATGGCATAACAGGATCAAATATTGGAGGCCGAAGAAGCATAGTCCCTTTAAGAAAAGCCCTACAAAGTCTGTGCACCATTAGATTGGGTTCATTAGCAACATGCAAAGTAGAAATGGCTGCCAACTGCACTTTGATAGTTGCCACAGCAGTTCCCTGACTAAACAGTTGAGATAGAAACTCTAAAACTGATGAGATGTGAGCTGTATAGGGATCAATCTGTTTTTCATGAGCCCAAATGGAGAATCTCTTCCACTTACTGGAATAAATCTTCCTAGTAGAAGGCTTGTGGGAGGAAGACAGAATATGAACCACCTCCGGTGAAAATTCATGAAGCCTGACTAGTGACGGAATTGGAGCAGCCATGCTGTCAACATGAGGGTCTGGATGGAGGGTGGAACTGCCCTGACATATGAGTCAACAGATACGGCTCTGGGTCCAGAATCCACGGCTCATCCTTTAGATAAGGGTGAAGAAAAGGAAACCAGATCTGACGAGGCCAGTGTGGAGCAATCAGTATCATTTTGCTTCCCAAAGACTGTGCTTTCTGAATAACCTTCATTATCAGGGGAATTGGAGGGAAGGTATAGAGAAGACCGGAGGGACAATCCTGGACTAGAGCATCCCTGGGTGTTTACCCTTTTGGGGGAATAAGGGTGAAGTAGCTGCTGCATTTGGCATTGAGGGAGCTGGCAAATAGATCGCAGCAAGGCTAACCCCATCTTCGGAAAATCCATTCCGCCACTTGTTCGTTCAGGGACCACTCATGAGGCATCAGAATAGCTCTGCTCAGCCTGTCGGCAATCACGTTGGACTTCCCCGGAATGTGCATTGCCACTAGAAAGTGCTGGGAAGATACTGCCCACTGCCACACTCGAAGAGCCTCTCTGCAAAGTGGATACGACCTGGTTCCTCCTTGTTTGTTCAGATACCAGACCATTGACATGTTGCCCGAGTGGATTGGAATTTTCCCAAGAGGAAGAAAGCTTTGAAGTGCTTGCAATGCTAATAGCACTGCTCTCATCTCTAAGACATTGATATGCAAATGGATCTCATGTTCCTGCCACGTGCCTTGGACAGTCCTGCCAAGATAATGCCCCCCCCACCTGATCTGGGAGTCATCCATGGTCACAGTGGCAATCGGAGGAGGAAGAACGAAAGGCATACCTGTGTTGAGATTGCAGATCTGAAGCCACCAGTGCAGATCCTGCTTGCACCTATCGGTTATTACAATAAGGTGGGAGAGTGGAAGGTGCTGAAGAGACCATTGGGCAAAAAGTAGCCACTGAAGAATCCTCATGTGAAGTCTTGCAAGAGGGACTAGCATAATCGTGGCAGCCATGGTCCCTAACAGCTGGAGGACCACTTTTGCCTTGACCTTCTTCAGTGGTAGTAGAGCGTAGACTTGCTGCTGTAAAACTTGAATTCTCTCTCCTGGCAGGAAAACCCTCATGAGCACTGTGTCTAATTCGGCGCTGATAAAGGTAACATGCTGCGAGGGCAACAATGCAGTCTTTTCCCAATTCAAGGTGATTCACAGACTTTGGCACAGTGCAATAGTGGCGTCCCTGGTCTGTAGTAGTAGATGCCTGATGGTGGTAGACAGGAGTCAGTCGTTCAGGTACGGAAACACTTGGAATCCCAGACGTCTCAAGTGAGCCATTACCATGCATTTGGTGAACACCCGGAGGGCTGTGGTGAGACCAAAGGGCAGGGCATGAAACTGAAAATGACTGGCTCCCAGCCAGAGGCGTAGGTGACTTCTGGAAGCCCTGTCCATTTTTATATGGTAGTAAGCATCCTTGAGGTCGATGGCGCACATCCACACATCTTTCCCTAATAACGGGAGAATTGACTGTAATGTGACCATGCGGAACTTGGACTTCTCTACATGAAGGTTCAAACGGCTGAGATCCAAAATGGGTCTCAGGTCCCCTGTTCTTTTCAGCACCAAAAAGAATCTGGAGTAAGTCCCTAATCCTATTTGGTCTGAGGGGACGGGCTGGATGGCTTCTTTTAACAGCAGCTTTTGAACATCTAAGGTTGCAGAATCCCTTTGACTGGGTGGGACATCTGGGATTCTTTTGTTTGGAGGGGGAGATGAAAGAAAGGGAATATGATAACCTCTGGAGATCATCTCTAATACCCACTCGTCTTGGGTGATGTCTCGCCAGGCTTCTGGGTATAGTGAAATGCAACCCCCGACTGGCTCCAGAGACACACAGTTGGGCCTCCTCTCAGGAGTGCTGGTAGGGAGAGCCACGAAAGGAATCACGGTCCCCCTGGTTACGTGGGCCTCCTCTACCTCTAGGGCGGCGTCTATCTGAATTACCACCCCCCTCCTCTGCCTCTGGAGGGAGAATCACTCTGTGCATTGTGAAAAAACCTCTGCAATTTTCTGAACCACATTTTTCCACCCTTCTGGCCCTTATGATAAGGTCTAGAAGGCATGGAAAAATGGATTCCCATGGCAGACAGGGTTTTTCCTTCCTGCTCGCACCTAGTGAAAGTATCCTTCACCTTGGTTCCAAATAAGGATGAACCATCAAAGGGCGTGTTGGTGAAGGTAGACTTGAAGGCCTCTGTGAAGTTGCACAGGCGCATTCAGGAGTGTCTCCTAAGAGAGACTCTGGAACCTCACAGCCCTGCTCGCTCCATCTGCTGTGTAGGAGATCAGCCTCATGGAAGAGTTGGTAGAATAGAATAGAATTTAGGGTAGACATCTGAGCATTGACTTTCTGAGCCACAGTATCAGAAATGTTACCCTGTAGAGAATCTCCCAAATCATTTAAGAGATCTCTTTGGAGCCATGTAAAATGCGATAAGTAGTTCAGCAACCGCAGTGTAAAGGCCGCTGAAGAGAACACGCGCTTCCCATACCTGTCCATAGCCCTGGACTCCTTGTTAGGGGGATGGATGGTAGATGAAGTTTCTGCAAGTTCCTTCTTGGTGGCTGCAGCCACCACCATGGCAGCTACTAGAACACCTTTTGTAAGAAATTCTCTATCAGGGGGAATGGACATAAACTTGTTGGGTCTCCTAGGGACCTTTTCCACAGTGTCCAGAGTTTCCCACACCTTTCGACAAACGAGGTCCAGGAGCTCGTCAAATTGGGGAGAAACCCAAAAGGCAGAGGGTTGGGACCCAAAGGCCTTCAGGAACACTGACTCCTCCTCAGAAGGGGCTTTAGATGGCCAGTTACCTCTCTGTCTAAGTATTTCCAAGATATCTGAAAAGGAGGTATCATCAGAAGACGACATAGGAGACTCCTCTGACTCCTCGAGGTCGGTGTCAGATGTGAGGGACTCATCTTGGGAGTCAATGTGCTTCCTCTTGCACACTCTCTTTCTGGGTGGCTCCTCGGGTAAAAAACCTGGGGAGGCCTCAGAAAGCTGGGGACCACTCATGGAGGTATCCTGAGGCCTTAGGTCTCCGCTGTCCCTGGATAGGGGGTGATCTGACACTAATATCGGTGCTGGAGGGGGAAGAGTGTCGATACCATAAGATGCAGCTGACAACCTGGCCAGCACACTCCTCATGACCTCGAAAGCTGATCCCCCCAGCTCAGAAGGTCGACTAACCCTAACAGCTGGAGGACAGCCTTGGAGCTGAGGAAACAAGGTCCAAAGTCGATTTCGGGTCCACGAAGAAGATCGACCCGATACCTCCCTCTCAGCTCCGACCGGCGAGCTGTAAATCCTGGACCCCATGGACGGCGCCGATGGGGTCGGAGCGGAGCTCGGAGCAGAGATGGCAGAAGGGGCACCTGGAGCCAATCTCGAGGCATCAGATGGAGCCAACAGCTCTGGCTCCGAAGAAAGGTCCGGAGGAGGAAAAGCCAAGGATGAAGGGAGGATGGGCTCCAGAGCCGACTGCGCTGGAGCCAAAAGCAATTTAGCCAGCACCGATGACTGGAGCAGTTTCTTCACCACTCTATCGACATCGTCATCAGAAAGTGCCCTGGAGGATCTAGAGGACATAGTCGGGGATCTGGATCTCCCTATAGAGGGAGACCTACGAGTCGGGGAGACCGGCTCCGAACTGACAAATCTGACACCAGCTCCAATAAACCTGGAGTCGATGCAGACATCATCAAAGCACTGTCTTCTGTCGGCCCTGAAGCCAGTAGAGATGAAGAAGCAATTGTAGTTTTAATAATTTTCTCCGGCGGCTCCGAGGAGACTGACGGAGTCGGACAGTGCTTCTTAGATGATTTTTTGTCCATCCTTTTGTCTGATTTGGAAGGAGAAGACTTGGAACTGGAGGATCTTTCCAAATCCTCTTCAAAAGAAGGTTTCAGAAATCCTCTTAAAATTAGCTTGTTCTTCCTCTCTTGTAGCACGCGGGGGCTGAAAGTGTGACAGAACAAGCATGATTCCTGTAAATGAATAGCCCCCAAGCGATACACGCACACAGAGTGCCCATCCATCAAAGACATTTTGTTGTTACACTTAACACACTTTTTGAAGCCCAAAGGCCTGTGCTCTTTAGACTCAGACATGTTGAGACAAGAACACACACACACACACAGGGGAAAATGGCAGGGGCACCTTCACCACAGAAATCGAAAAGCACAGGAATAGAGCCTCTAACTTAAATGGCCTAGAGACCGCGAGGTAATCACAGGGAGGACTAGGCCCTCTTAAGTTAAACGGGCCTAGCCCAGGGAAAAACCAGGGGAACAACAAACAGTCACACCACAAGGAACCTGCTGAGAAGGGGGATTAACCTGCTACACAATCAGGACAAGAACAACAGAAAAAAAAACAGTGGAGGACTAGGTAGTCTAACTGAAACGGGCCTAGCCCATAAATATCAAGGAAAATGGGATACCAGAAAAGTTCAATAAACTATTCGAAGTAAAAACACACACACACTAGCTATTAAATTGATTTTAGAAAGTTTGTAATCAAACTCGTCTAATAAAGTCTGTAAGTTGTTACCAGCAATGTTTGTAGTCTCTCTTTCATTGCTCAAACAAATAGCTTCAGAGAACCAGTCTTTTAAAACAGGAACAGAACCCAATGTGTTATTACGGTCTTCCAAATAAGAAACACACTGACCGCAATGAAAGGAAGTATTTACAATGTTAGTACCAGTGTCCAAATGGGGAACACCACGAGGGGATACATGTAAAGCTCCATAGAGTCCTGTGATAAGAGTTGGGCAGATGCATCCACGCTCTCTTCACTGGTTTGTTTACAACAAGCGTTTTTTAATCTCACAGCAGTTGTTCAAGGCTTGTCAGAAAAAGTTGACTCTATTTTGAACCCCCCCCCCCCCCATATGATGTCAAACGTGATTCCAATTCTCTCCCTGAGGCAGGGATTGCTTCTACCAGTTTACAAAGTGTTCTTTTGGATTCAGACTTGGTTAACAGTTTGCACCACGTATCCCCTCGTTGTGTTCCCTGTTTGGACACTGGTACTAACATTGTAAATACTTCCATTCCTTGTGATCAGCGTGTTTTTTACTTGGAAGACCGTAATAACACCTTGGGTTCTGTTCCTGTTTTAAAAGACTGGTTCTCTGAAGCTATTTGTTTGAGCGACGAAAGAGAGACTACAAACATTGCTGGTAACAACTTACAGACTTTATTAGACGAGTTTGATTACAAACTTTCTAAAAGCAAGCGCCTGCAATTAGACAATGCTTACTTCTTGGAATGTATTAAAGAGAATATAGTTCCAAAAGGGTTGTGAATGTGGCACTACCCTAATGGTGTACAAGCAGGCTCTGAACAATTTAATGAACTTACAAGACTTTTTGACCAACATGTAATTGAATACTTGAAGCTAATAATTAAGCATAATGAAATGTTAATTAATAAAATGATTTGCTCTGTATCTAATTTACACGAATGTATCTGTGGGCATTTTCAATATAATGAATTTAAGTATGAGCATTTACACATTTCTAGAAGTATTGATCAATTAACTACCTCTATAAAAGCTCGTAAAATTAAAAAACTTGTAAGGGACAAAGGTGACTATGGTAAAGGTCTTGCATACCCCAAACCTCCACAATTACAGACATGGGGCAGTAAATTTACAGGTCACAATGGGGTTACTGACACTAATTCTCATGAAAACACTTCACCCGGGAATTGTGATGTTTTTTTAAACCCAGAAGAATATCCACCTCTGAGACGCTCGAAGCGATTAAAGAACAAAACCCTTCCAGCAGATCATTCCTGGGTAGAGAATCAGGAAACCCCCACCCTTCCCATGTGTATTGGAACAGGGGGGGGGGGTCCAACAGGAGAGGGAGGGGATTCTACAACCAAACCTGGACCAACAAGAGTTAATAAACCCAGTTTTGGGAGAATGTGACTTACCTCCTTCTGACTCTTTAGATGAAACTACAGATCATTTATTACCGCCATGCTATGCTGTTACTAATTCCCTAGGTGATTTTAAAGTATACAATTTTTCTAGTGTCATTATGGAAACTAAACATAGTGACTTGTTTGCAAAAGGTTTTACCTTTGTACCTAACCAATATGCTGATATTTCCAATGTATTAATGGATTTAAAATTGTACGCACGTAAATTGAACTTAAAGGTTTTGTTTCAGAATTCATTTTCAGAACAATTTATTAATCCCTTAGCTATTTCCAGTACTTATAACCCCCACTTTATCCTATAATTCAGCTGTTTGAAAATGTCTGTGAACTAGACATCAGTAATTAAATTATTAAAAATGATAAGTTCAGTGATACTGATTTGAATGAGAATCATATAATTAGAGAAATTAGGAATGTACTTGATAAAGTTAGAATAATAAAACCTGATAAGGGAGTTGGGGTGGTTCTAATGAACTATGATGATCATATTAATAAAATGTTATACATTCCAAATGGAAAGGCTTATTTTAAATCTTCTATAAATGAATTAAATGGGGCATACAATAAAATCAGAAATGAATTACAGGATTTATTGAAGATTCTATACCCATAGAAGGTTTACATTATTTGACAGTGTCATATCCCAGGATGTCTGTTATGTTTGGTTTACCCAAACTCCATAAAAACCTTCTGCAACCACCTATGTGGCCCATTGTTAATACAAAAGGCTCGATTACCCACCCTATTACTAAATTCCTAGATAACAGATTGAAGGACCTGGTTTATCAAGAATCCCATATATGTTAAGACACATGGAGTTTTTTGGGACTAATGGATAAAATTCCATTTAAAGAAACCTGTGTTTTTGTGACTATAGATATTAAGGACCTTTATTCTGTAATACCGCATGACATAGGTTTGGATTGGTTTTCAGAGTTTCTTTATGACAAAGACATTGAACATGGTGATGTCCTAGTTTATACACACTTACTAGAAATAGTTCTCAAAAACAACTTTATTCTATTTAATCATGAGATCTAATTACAACAAGGAGTGGCAATGGGTTCAGCTTGTGAGGGCCTATACGCGAACATCGTTTTTACACAATGGGAAAAGAAGTTTTTATTTCCCTCACCATTTTACACATACATTGTGTTACACTCGCTTCCTAGATGACATTTTTATCCTATGGGATGGGCCCAAAGAATTTATTAATAATTTAGTGTCTTATATTGATTCCACCACTAGTTTTTTAAAGTTCACCCAAACGTATGGACTAGATCAGATTTCGTTTTTAGATGTCCTTTTAATTTAAGACTATCAGAATAGGAAAATTATGTCAAAAATTTTTAGAAAGGAAACATACCAATTCTCTACTCCATTTTTCTAGTACTCACCCTTTGAAGCAAAAGAAAGCCATAGTGAAAGGACAGTTCATACATGCGGCACATATGGTCTCCACTATGGAGGATTTTCTATGTGAATGTGATAACCTTAAACAAATGCTTTTAAGAAGGGGTTACCCTTGTAAATTCATTATAGACCTCCTTTTAGAGATAGTTAATAAAAGAGAAAGAGGTTTTTATCTCCCTCTTTTAGCAGATCACGAAACAAATATTCTTACAGGCGCCATCAATGTATCTACTAATAATACAGAGGATATTCTGGATTATAAGACCTCTTTTATTACTGTCTTTACTGCAGACAGTCATAAACTGAAGAATATCCTTGAGAAGAATCGGTCTGTTTTAAGCCAAAATAAAACTATAAGACCTCACATAGGTACTAATCCTACAATGGTTTTTAAAAAGGGTAAGAATTTAAGAAGTATTTTTGAAACCAAGAACTACTATTCCAGATATAAGGATGGTTACATGAGTAAATGTGTAACTTTTGTAAATTTATTAAGGAGGGCAGTGTTTTCCCCATTAACAACACAGAGGTTAGGTTTCTTCAAAGATGCAATTGTTGTTCAGAAAAAGTTATATATTGTGCTATGTGTAGCAGCTGTTGTTATTATGTAGGGAAAACTGACCATAAATTAAAACATGTATATATGGGCATCTACACGACATCAGGTTAAAAAAGGAAACTAATGCCTTAAGTAAACACATTTCAGAAAATGAAGGGCATGATTTTAAATGTGCAATGATTGACACCATTAAAACAGAAGCTCGAGGTGAAGCTTGGTCACTTTTGTTAGAGAAGCGGGAGTTGTACTGGTAGCTGTGTCTTTTTGCAGGAAACTCATCAAGTTTAAACGAACACATTTCAATAAGCTCCCTATTGAAATGAAAAGCTATTGAAAGATAACCAGTGTTTGCACAGAATACATCTTTATACTGTTACATAGTTCATTTTAAACACATATATTTATATTTAGGTTTTATACTCTAAAATATTTTATTTTAATGCAAAGAATGTATTGTTTGAGCTTTAAGAGGGTGTGTCAGTATCTATTTGATTGTTATGACGTTTTTGATCTCTATTATAAAATGGGTTAAATGTTTAACCATTTATATGATGACGTTCTGTATGCACAGGATAAAAGCACTTATTTATTTTATTTTATTTATTTTATTTATTTTACATTTGTTGACCGGGAGAGTCCAACTGGATTACAAGTCCATTTTCAGTGGAGGCCCACGAGAACAATTTTTTACAAAACATAGTTTTAAGGGCAGACTTTTGACATACAATTTCCATAGAAGAGACTTTGACATACATATTAACTAACAGATAGGATACATTCGTTTTCTACTATATAACATTACATTATAGAAGATATTCCTAGGTTTAGGATTCCTTTGATAGAGTTACTATCAGAGTAAAAGCAGAGAGACATAGAATAAGGCTCCGAGAGAGCAGATGATGCTCGCTATAGTTGAGAAGGATAACAAATTGATTCACTATATGTCTTCGCCTGGTTTTAGTTGAGAAGGATAAATTGATTCACTATATGTCTTCGCTTGGTTTTAGTTGAGAAGGATAAATTGATTCACTATATGTCTTCTCCTGGTTTTAGTTGAGAAGGATAAATTGATTTACAATATGTCTTCTCTCCTGGTTTTAGTTGAGAAGGATAAATTGATTCACTATATGTCTTCGCCTGGTTTTAGTTGAGAAGGATAAACTGATTTACAATATGTCTTCGCCTGGTTTTAGCTGCTTATCATCTTTGGTGTTTAATTTGTGTTCCTGCAATAAATTTGTTTTCTCTACTTTGGGCTCAGTCTCAATATTGTACGATAATGTTTACAGAGAGGGGGAAGTCCAGCTACTTTGTTGGATTAATTGTTGCTTGTTAAAATAAGATCTTCTCAATCAAATTCTGCACCTGTTACCAAAGATGTGCCACAAGGACCTATACTTGCCCCCCACTCCTCTTATCCTACTTATAATCTGTGCTGATGACATGCTCATTTTCTTATCAAGTCACTCCTACACCAACATTCGATGCCAACTCTATTCTGACTTACATGAGCTCCACTAATGGCTAATAAACCATAAAGTACTTCTCAACACTCACCAAGACCAAAATTATGGTTTCTGAAATGCCATAGTAAATTTACCAAGTACTTAACTATAACGATCCGACGTATACAACCATACCACAGAAACAGCCTCCACATTTAAATACATAGAAGTATGGCTTGCTCAATCTCTAAACTTTCATTTCCACATAGACACTGTGCCACCAAAAATACTTCCCCCTCTTCTGGGCCAAAAATGTCTCTGCTTTTCTATCCCAACCAGCCAGAGCAGCCATTGGCAAAGGAGTTCTCATTTCTCAACTTTAATATGGGCTCCCAATTTTTGCTTCTGCCTCCAAGAAAAACATTGCTGGGTCTATATCATGTAATCGAATGATGAATTCGTCAAATACGTAATAGTTGACCCTGAAATCTCGAAGTAATGAAATGCCAAACTGTTAAAAATGTGAAAGGAGCATTATCGAAATTGGCCCATTGGTATTAAGTAACGTAGGATGTGCTTGCGGCATTGCATCACTGCTAATCTTTTCTTCTTTAAATATTAAAACAAAAATTACTGTTATATAAAGTGGTAAACAGAATATATTTTTAACAGGAAAATGTGTAAATGTGCATTATGTTGAAATAATCCAGAAACAATATCATAATTATTTCTGGAAGTTAAGTAACACCATATGTAGATAACAATGCAGACTGTTAGACTTTGTGCGTTATGGAGCATAAATTCTCCGACTATGGCCAAAATATCACAATCAGCTCCTGGCATTCTAGGTAACATTTACGAGACTGTGATATCTCAGAAAAATAGGGCAATGTTACATGTTCATGGCTATGTATACAGCTTAGAGAAGAAGGCAAAAAGGGAAAAAGGATTGATGTTGGAGATTAAAGTTGTCACATAAATGCAGGGGGAGCGCTATAACATTCCAAGACGTAGAAGGGGAAGTATTGCTGAAATCAGTGGCACACCAACATAGTTCAGATATAACTGAAGTGGAAAAGTATTGAACGTGCCATACATTAAAGGAAACTGCTCAATCGTGTAGAAATACACCTGCACCTGGTAGTGGATGATGTAGTTGCAAGCACTTCAGTAGAAAGTAAGTTTACCATCCAGACGTACTATGCTTCAGCAAGTAAATCGAGTTAGATGCCAAAGGATGGTTACTTACAGAACTATAGAAAGTGCACTAGGTTCAGTAGGTACTAAGTATATGTTAAAGGAAGGAGGTTTTATTCAGAAAAGAAAGGTGGATTTAAACAATAATGTGCATGTTCTGGTATTTACCACTAAAGAAAACTTGCAAGACTTATGCTGTAGCAAGATCTGGTTTATGGATGGAATCGTTCTAACAAAAGGAAGACTTTGCCGCCAGTTGTACTCAATACACAGATTGTTGACATTTCCTGAAAGTACTAAAAGTTTACCTTTAGTATATTCACCAAAAGTTAAAAATGAACAACACAAGAACTGTAAGATGGAGGAGGATGAGACCCTGCTGATGACAAAGGACAAATATCTCAACTGTAGAATATACACTGTAGAATATACAATCCACGGCAAACTTAGATAATATCCAAATGTTGATTTATTATAACCACGTTAAGCGCTTTCAGCTGTATCCCAGCCTTCATCAGAACAAATAACGTCTCCAAAGACAAGGTTTATATACACACATAGTTGTCTCACTAATTGATAAATTGGTAAAAAAACCGCCAAAAAATTTTAAAGGTGTATAATGTCAAAACCAATAATTTCATAATCTAATCATACATACTTTAATATCCCTACTGTGCATCCATATAATAAAAACATTATCATATAGTGACAAATTCAATATAATTTAAAAAATATATTATAAAAAATGTATTATTTTATATTAAGCTTAACATCCACTGTTCATTTTTAAAAACTACCTTATTAAAACATACATGAATATACAACATTTCTCTCTGAATTCATTATTGACAATAATAGTAATGATGTATGATTATAAGTATGTTATTCCAATGCTAAAAATGGTTTTATACTAATAAAATCATTGAGACCAGGTGGTCTTGTGGAGTCGGTCAAAATTTGCCACTTGCTTTCACATAATGCCAACTTAGTTTTCCAATCCCCTCCAAATGGTGTATTGTCCACCTGCTCAATGATAGAAAAAAGAAAACTATGGTCTTCACCTTTGTCTAAAATGTGCCTGCATAATGCGTTCTTGGTGTCACATTTCCCTATTCTATATTGGTGTTCATAGATGCGTCTATTTAGTTGTCTCTCAGTTTTACCAATATAGTGGGCGTTGCATGCTATGCAGATAGCCACATAGACCACCTGTTTACTTTTACAGTTTCCCCTTTTGCATTTAATAGTGGTATGACATACATCATCAAGCTTGATGATTTTGCTTGTATTGATGTATTTGCATTGTTTGCAATTACCACATTTTGTAGTCCCTTTATTTGTATCTACTTTCGTTTTGGTATGGCCATCTTTTTGTAATAATCTCTTCAGATTGGGAGCTGTTTTATATTTATATATATATACCTTTAGTATATTGTTTAATGTCTAAAAAATCTTTCAAGGCTTACAATTATTTATGGGAATGTTTGAGTTGTTATCTTCTGTTCAGTGTGAGCCTACTGTGCACTTTATTCTTACAGACTTTGAGATGGCAGCCATAAAGAGTGTAAAGCATAATTTCAGCAATGTGAACAGTAAAAGATGTTTATTTCACTTCAGTCAGGCAGTGTGGCATAAAGTTCAAAGCCTTGGTCTTGCTGCACTTTATGGCACAAGTACAAATTTTCAGCTAGCAGTAAAGAAACTGATAGCATTAGCCTTCATAGATGAAAGTGAAGTAATGTCTACTTTTCTAAGACTTTGTGACTTCTTTCCCATCTGAAGGCAAAGATCTTTTGACATATTTCTCGGACGTTTATGTTTTAGGATGATCGAGAAAACAGCACACTAGAACCAATGCTACTGCAAGATTTCCACCCGTATTCCCAGTAAACTTCTGGAATGTATCTACATTAAATGATTTGCAATTGCCTAAAACCCAAAACTATGTAGAGGGTTGCACAGGCGACTGAGGTGTTTACTAGGTCGGCATATTTGCGACATTCCAGCTGTTCTTGATGTGTTCATATGGGAACAAAACAGGGTAAATGAGGTGAGAATACAAGTTAAAGCAGGGTGTCCTCAATCACCAAAGAAGCATAAAACTATGGAAAGACAAAATTATTTACAGCTTGTATTGCAAAGACGAGCACAGTAATCTGTAGAGGACTTCTTAAATGATGTAGCTATGCTGATGAAAGTGTAGTTTAATAATGTATCATAGATGTATATACTTTATTTTAGGGTTTATATCACATAATCTAATTTCCAAAACACCGAACACCATAAGCTTGAACTTGGAAGTTCGAAATGTGATAACATTGAAAACTCAGAACAGTGAATTTTTTCCCAGGGAAAACATTTGCTGTTCCGAGAAACACACACACAACACAAGCACACCAAAAACTATGTTTAATGTGGGGGGCTTTGCCCGCCACACACCCCCCCCGACATGGGGAGCTGTGCCCCCCCCCCCAACTTAAATATACCAACTCCGAGATTATACCACAGTGGAGGAAATAGCGAAGCCAAGGAAACGGCCCACCAAATTGCCCTGGATGAGAATTCAATGTCCTGCGGCTTTGATATTGTCAGCGTTCAAGGTTTCGGATTCGATGGAATGCCGTTCGATGTTGTGCGGCTTCGAGGTTATGATATAAACCCTTTATTTTATGTTTAAGTCCCACTTGATATAGTTAAAGACATTTAGGTTTAGGGGAACACTGTTACTTAAGATAATTACTTTATCATGTGCTTCTTTTACAAAGTTTAGGTACAAGTTGTACTGCTAATTCCTTTATTAACACACGATACATAAGTGTTGGGAACTAAAACAGTCCGTTACAGTGGTACTGATTATTTATGTTACTGAATGCACGGGTTTCAAGGAGCTATAACAGTCCTTTATAGCGGAAGTGATTATTTACGTTACTGAATGCACGGGTTTCAAGGAGCTATAACAGTCCTTTATAGCGGAAGTGATTATTTACGTTATTGAATGCACGGGTTTCAAGGAGCTATAATAGTCCTTTATAGCGGAAGTGATTATTTACGTTACTGAATGCACGGGGTTTGTTATGAGCCAATTATTCTAATTCGATATTTTAGGTTTCGGCAATTTCAGAGTTCGCTATTGTTGCAGTTCGTGATTTCAGGGTCGACTATTATGTATTTGACAAATTCCTTGTTCGATTACGTGATATAGACCTATCATTGTCACATCCCAGACTATCTTTACCAGCATCTGCCGATTCATTACAAACTCAGCTTTCTGTGAGCATCACTTCACCCTAGAAAAAAACAAATGACAACCCATAAAACAGAGATCTAACCAACTTTTAAGATCCCAACTTTACAAACTTTAAGATCCCAACTTTACAAACTACTCCAGTTTCACGCATTTACTCCATTTACTCCCCTTGCAGCTAGAAAAAAAGAACTGAGGGCGCTATTCACAAATCGCACCAATTCTCATTACCCCTCGAAGCAAACTCCACTGCACTGGACATGCTTTCTGCTCTCAGGCACCTTCTCTATGGCAAGCTCTCCTCATCATCATTAAGGAAATCAACACTTACTTAAAATTCAGAATGCAACTCAAAAAGCAGTTCTTCATGTAAGCCAAATGTTCCTCCTTCAACACGGGACATATCACCTAACCCAGCATTCTCCAACCTTTTTTGCATCAAGGACTGGTAAGACAGTTTTCCATGGACCAGCCATCATGAGCGCATAATAAAGCGTATAATATTTATTTATTTGGCATTTGTTTATCCGGGTGGCCCGACTAGAGCAGATGGCCATTTTCAGCTGAGACCTTGGAGAAAAGCTCCGAAGTACAATAAAAAGACAATTGGCAATAATTACCAAAAAAAAAAAAATTGGATAGTCTGTTTAATAGCATAACACTGATCTACTATGGTCGAAAGATACATAATACTAATGGCAACGTTATTGAATTTCTCACTTTATAAGAGCAATATTTAAAATTTGGCCTGACTAGTTGGCTCTGTCCAGCATACCTCTCAACTGTACAAATTTTCGCGGAATGTCCAAATTTTTTGCCTCATATTTTTGGTCTGTTTCTCATAAAATTGTTGTTTTCTAACAAATCACTGGCAGATCATTGAGGTTTGGAGTCAGAAAATAATGACAGGCAATTGAGTTTCAGACTTCATGCCCTTTAGAAAATACATGCTAATGCAAAACCTGTATTTCTGTCTACTTTCTAAGTTTGTAAGAGCAGTACTTAAAAGTGTCCTTATTTTTGGGCCTTTGTCCCCCCATTATTTTTGGCTTTGTCCAGACTTCTTGCTTTAAGAGTTTGAGAGGTGTGTGTCCAGAAGGGAGTGCTACAAAATCCTGAAAGCCCCAAATCCCGAAGCCTAAAATCCTGAGACCAAAATCCTGAAAGTTCAAAATAATGAAAACTCAAAATCCTGAATCTCATAATCCTGAAAACACACAGGATACCAACACTTACTATATTCCAGCACAAGTGCATACAGAAACAGATAAAGGACATTTCACAGGAGCATGTGCCTTTAATTGAAGGTCTTGATATGCACACAATAACTATTTAAGATCACGCACCAATAATAACTAAAATAAAAACAAAGGGTAATGAAATAAAAATGAGACACTGGTGCTTTCCCACCTCTCTGATGAAAAGAAAGGAATTTAAGGAATGGGTAGTGGAAATTAGTCACGAGCTATTAGAGAAGATAGAAATATATTCTTAAAATATATCTAGGGAGTGGGATAAAATTAAAGTAGAGTATAAAATAGGGTGGAAATAAAAGACAGGGAGATAGGGTTAAGAAGTAACAATAATTATTTAGACAGACTGACGAATGTAAAAGTATTGCAGAATAAGGGGAATCTCACAGAACAAGAAGAGGAGCAACTGCAGAATGTTAATCTGAAAATAAGGGAGTACCTCGATAATATGCATGAGTTTAGAAACAACTTTTCTTTGATACTAACTACGGAGTGCAAAAAGTTTTAGCATGATGATTCAGGCAGCAGAAAGTAGAAAGGGCTGTTGACAAGCCTAGAGTGCCTATAACAAGGAAGAGATATCCTGTAGCCGTATTAAAAATATTTCAGAAATTCTATGAAAATCTGTATAAAGCAGAGAAGTATGAAAATCAATAATGGTACACGTGGAGTATAAAAATCAAGAATGGTACACGTGGAGTATGAAAATCAATAATGGTACACGTGGAGTATAAAAATCAAGAATGGTACACGCGGAGTATGAAAATCAAGAATGGTACACGCGGAGTATAAAAATCAAGAATGGTACACGCGGAGTATAAAAATCAAGAATGGTACACGTGGAGTATGAAAATCAAAAATGGTACACGTGCAGTATAAAAATCAAGAATGGTACACGTGGAGTATGAAAATCAAGAATGGTACACGTGGAGTATGAAAATCAAGAATGGTACACGTGGAGTATGAAAATCAGGAATGGTACACGTGGAGTATGAAAATCAGGAATGGTACACGTGGAGTATGAAAATCAGGAATGGTACACGTGGAGTATGAAAATCAAGAATGGTACACGTGGAGTATGAAAATCAAGAATGGTACACGTGGAGTATGAAAATCAAGAATGGTACACGTGGAGTATGAAAATCAGGAATGGTACACGTGGAGTATGAAAATCAGGAATGGTACACGTGGAGTATGAAAATCAGGAATGGTACACGTGGAAATGTTTATGGAAGAATTAAATATGCCAAAGTTAGTGCAGAGGAGGCTCCATTACTAACAGGATAGGAGGAGATGAGATAAAAAAGGTGATGTATAACCAATCCACAGGAACGTCCCCAGGAATAGATGCATTCCTGTAGAAGTTTGGAAGTTAGGAGGGAAAAAGCTGATAAAGATCTGGAATGTTTTGTTTAACAGTATTTTAAGAGGAGGAGAAGTACCAACATCCTGGAAGAAAGTGGTGGTGGCTGTAATACATAAAGGGGTCCATATCATGTTGTCGAACTCTTAAAAGTTCAAACGTCATATGGTCGACACCATATGATTGAACTTTTAAAAGTTTGAACATTTCAACGGAGATCTCCGTACAGTGCGGAATGTGTAGATTTCCTTTTTCTGCACTGTAGTGCAATCTCGGAGTTGGTATATTTAAAGAGTGGGGACTGTGGGGGGTGCAGGGGGGCTTGCTCCCCTGCTTAAACCATTCAGGTAGGCAGACTTTTAAAAGATCGATCATATGGTGTCGACCATATGACGTTTAAACTTTTAAAAGTTTGATTATGTAATATAGACACTACCTAAAGAGGGTAAACCTCCATCAGATCCAGACTTCATACAGGCCCATTTCAGTATTAAGCCATGATTATAAAGTGTTTGTCTATAATGGCTAAAAGAATGGTAAACATGATGCCAAAATTAATAGATATGGATCACTGTGGTTTTTGTGGAGGGAAAGCAAACATTTGACAGCACTAACAGAACACTGATGATCCAGAGGGAAGCAGAATGTAAGAAGATACCACTGTTTTTGGTGGGTCTTAATGAAGAGAAAGCATTTGACAGAGTAAGCTAGGACTTTATGAACAGGGCAATGGAAACATTTGCATCCCCTGATAAAATTATAAGGTTGATTAGGAGGGATATATGAGAAATTGGAAGCAAAAATTAAAGTGGATGGGTACCTTCTCTGCTAATTTCCAGTCTAGGAGAGGAACCGGGCCAGGGGTGTCTTCTTTACCCCTTGTTATTTTCATTATATAAGTCTAGAAGATTTAGGATTTTTGCTTGGAAATGTTTACATATGTATTTTTATACCCTGTGTAGACTCCAGAGTATTTTTCCACCAATAGACAGCAAATGTTGGAGGTATGATGGGAAAGAAAGAGATAATTGTGAAAATGTTTTCTAGGAGTGTGATGAGTTGCTAGACTTTAAAGATTCCCTTCAGACTACTCTATCAGAGATGCTGAGTGAGCACATTTGTGTATCTTGGGAAATGATTGTTATGAGCTGTGATACAGAATTGGAATTGCCTAGACATAGTAAGGCCTCACTGAGTCTAATTATGGTGGCTGCCAAAAAAGCAATTACTAGAAAATGTAAATCAAAGTCTAAACCAAGTGTACTAGAAACAGTGAATATAGTAACCGAGATAAAACAACTGGAATTGGGATCTTTAGAAAAAAGTGTGGGAGAAAATTACATAGGAAAAATGGGAATTGTGGGATCAATACATGCAGAGCAGGAATGATGTTTAAAAGAAGCCAGGATTTGAATGAGCTATGTAGTGTCTCACTGACAATGATTGGTTAGACTATAAGTGATGTTTGTAACTAAAATTATGTCAGTATGGTTTCTGATATATATATATATATATATATATATATATAATGCTTGCAACTAAGATTATGTTAATATGGTTTGATTTCTTTTATATAAATGTATGATTGCCTATGTCATGTGATAATTTAATAAAGATGTTTCTTGTTTAAAAAAAATATTGAGCAGTGCAATACCCCAGTAAACAAATAGACACACACAAGCACACACACACACACACACACACACACATATATATATATATATATATATATATATGGATCTAGGACTATTGAATGAAAGTTCAATAGTCCGAATCCACAATCACCGAACACACTAATGAAAGCACTGTCACCGAAAAAGCGCTTTTGTTAAAGTGTGTTTAAAAGAAAAAGAATAAAACATTACTTTTATGTTTTTGCAGGGGGGCAAGCCCCACTGTACTCCCCACACCCCCCTTACTTAAATATTCTCACTCCGAGGTCACACTACAGTGGGGAAAATGGAATTTTCCCTTATCCCCACTGTAGTGCGATCTCCACAACAGGCATACTTACGCGAAAGTACCTTTAGGTGAAAAGCATTTTCGCGCAAGTATGCCCGGCCGAATCTGTTTCGGTTATGTTGCCGTTCTGTGATCTGTACGGACCCCATATATATACATGTATGTATGTATAGGTCTACTTCAGTAGACTGAAATTAAACTTAATAAAAGTAAATATCCTCACTAAGCTTAAAACTTACTGTCAGTGAAAAGTGAAGAGCAACAAAAGTAAGAGCCTGACAGTAGCACAGCTGGGAAATGTATTACAAAAATAAAGAAAGAATCAAAACAAAGTTACAAAAATACATCCTTACAAAACAGTGGTGAGCGCTTTCAGGGATCTACCCCTTCATGAGACAACAGTTAAAAATCCCATAATTCATTAAATACTTGAGGTTAGTCACATGATGTTTCAAAATTTCAGTTGTACCCATTAAGGACATAACAATTAGTGCATCAGTACATATTAGCACAGTTAAAGAGAACATACACTAAAGGAATTATAGCTAAGATAAATAAGAAAAGTGTATAACCTTGTATGGTGTATAACTATATATAATAAAAACCTGATATGATATACATATATATAAAAAATACATAAATATACAATGCCAGTGCATCCAGCTTATATAGATACATACATTAAAATTTTTTATGTGAAATATAAAATGCTAATATATATATATAAATAAATAATCATACAATCTAAAATACAATGTAAAAAATATATAGAAAATGTATTGTAAAATATTAAAAATCTAAAAATTCAAGAGAATCAATGCTTCAAAGGTTGAGCTTTTAAAAAAGGTTTAAGTGACACCATTTGATTCAACCCTGGGGGCTTGTCTGCGTTAAATCTAATAATCCATCTCTGCTCAGCAGCTTCTGTGTCATTAGATAAATTACCCCACCTTAATTTCTCAGACAATATTTGTAAAACCAGAAATGTAAAAATATGTTCAGGTCCTGTATTCATGTTGTGCATAGCAATCGCACTATTCTCCTTACAGTTCCTAATATCCCTGTAATGTTCCAGGATCCTGTCCTTCAGGCGTCTGTTGATCTTACCCATGTAGAAGCTGTAGCATACTACACAGCAGGTGAAGTAGACCAGGTTTGATGTGGTACAATCAGCGTACAGATTACTGCTATGACTGAATTTCTTTGAGGGATGTGTAAAAGTCCTGCCATTGTGTATGTGTTTACATGCTCCACAATTTCTACACATGTATGTGCCCAATCTATCTGATCTACTGACAGTATTGGTTGTGGCATTACTATAACATAGTTCATTTCTCAATGTTTTATTGTTCCTAAAAGTGAAACTTGGTTTAGTACCAGTTATACCCTGTAGGTTGTCAATCGTGGATAGAATACCCCAATTTTTGGTTACTACATCACATACTACACTTATGTTGCTTGCAAAAGTGAGTGGCATCCTAAGTGTGTTATCTGTGTCTGTATGTATATGCCTTACCTTATCGCGATCATTGACTTGCCCACTTACTCGAGTTGTAGTGTGCGTATCATAATAGGGTCTACATCTACCCGCCCTATTGCTCCAACCATCTAGAATGCACCTATCTATAGTTCTAGCATCATAGCCCCTGTTTAAAAACTCAGATTTAAGTTGGTCCAGGGCTATTTGTAGTTCATCATCATCATTAAACAGTCTCATAATCCTGTATACTTGGCCTTTGATGATGTTGACCTTGGTGTGGTTCGGGTGCATACTGGTGTTATGTAAGAACATGTTTTTTCTAACATGTTTCCTAAACAAACCAGTTCTAATCTGGTTTAATTCATCTTTTCTTACTTTGACATTAAGAAAGTCAATTTCAGTCATGGAATATTGAGAGGTAAATCTAAGAAATTGAGTGGTATTATTGAGGTAACTGAAAAATGCATTTAGCTCTACCTCTGTACCATTCCACAGCAAAAAAATATCATCCACAAACCTGACATATCACTCGATATACCTGCCATATGTCCTATTGGTTAACACATGTGTGCATTCCCATTGAACCAAGGAAAGGTTGGTGTAGCTATTCGCACAAGCTGTGCCTATAGCCACACCAACCTTCTGTAAGTATTTCTGTTGTTGAAATAAGAAAACATTATTGGTCAGTACTATATCCAACAAAGCTCAAATGAGGTCACATTTGTTCTTGTTATAGTCTACACTGTGAAGTAGTTCTCTTATGGTCTCTATTTCCCATTCATTCGGAATCACCATGAATAATGATTCTATATCCATTGTTACCAAGAAACAACAATGGTTGGTATCTATATTCATCCATTTCATCCTAAGAGTTTCAAGAAAAACCTTAGAATCTCTTAGCACAATCTCACAATTAGATAGGAGTGGATGTAGATTCTTCTCAATAAAAATAGATAGAGGTTCAGTAACCCATCCTTTACCCAAGAATATGGGACGCATGGGTGGAACTGACAAATGCTTATGTATCTTAGGTAAGCCATAAATCTCAGGTATAGAGGGATTACTGACCGAAAAGTATTCAAACAATTCCTCTTGAATTTTTAGATTTTTAATATTTTACAATACATTTTCTATATATTTTTACATTGTATTTTAGATTGTATGATTATTTATTTCTATATATATATTAGCATTTTATATTTCACATAAACATTTTTAATATATGTATCTATATAAGCTGGATGCACTGGTATTGTATATTTATGTATTTTTTATATATATGTATATCATATCAGGTTTTTGTTATATATAGTTATTCACCATACAGGGTTATACACATTTTTTATTTATCTTTGCTATAATTCCTTTAGTGTATGGTCTCTTTAACTGTGCTAATATGTACTGATGCACTAATTGTCATGTCCTTATTGGGTACAACTGAAATTTTGAAACATCATGTGACTAACCTCCAGTATTTAATGAATTATGGGATTTTTAACTGCTGTCTGATGAAGGGGTAGATCCCTGAAAGCGCTCACCACTGTTTTGTAAGGATGTATTTTTTGTAACTTTGTTGTGATTTTTTCTTTATTTTTGTAATAAATTTCCCAGCTGTGGTACTGTCAGAGCTCTTACCTTTGTTGCTTTTCACTTTTCACTAACAGTTCTGTGTTTAATGAGAAGATATTTACTTTTATTTCTACTTATTTTGCCTCTCTAAAGCAACATGGCAGAAGGAAATGTTTCTACCATTGCAACTGAGCTGAACAGTGACGCAAATATGATTAATGGCTCCACAACCTGTCCTGCAGAACGCCTGAATGGACTACTAACAACGGATGTGAATCCCTTATTGAACATAGGGCTGAAAACAACGGATACAATATATGTTGACAACTCTGAACAGCTAAACAATTTTAATACCATCTATAGAGACCTGGAAAATAAATTGTATAAGTTTAAACGGCTCCAGTGGCAATGTTTCCACTTGGAAGCATGTTAACAACAGAATCTTGTCCCTAGAGGGCTACGCGTATTGACTATGCCAACCTATAGTCAAACATATCCAGAACTTCTTAGGCATTGGCAAATCATAAACTTAGACTGCAGTTCCAAATACCTGCCTCTACTGATAGACTTTTTCCATCCACAAGAGGATGAGCTAGCTAAAGACATTAATATTGTCTATGTCAGCTTTATAGATAGCTATTCTACACAAATAGTAGGTACAAAGCTGGATACTTTACATGAAAATATATTAAACTATGAGAAAAGACTTTCTGCAGTTAAAACCTCGTAACGGGTATTGCAAGGAGTTTAATGATTTCCAGCACGGAAATGTATTCTCTTGGGTGAGGGAACACCCCCCCCAAGAGCCAGACCAGACAGACAGCTCAGGGGATCCAATCAGCAGCTCCACAGAGGCAACACCATGACGACGTTAATTTGAATGAAGGAATAGATGACACACCCACTCCAAATGAGTCTGAGCAAGCAATAAACAATAAAGCAACTGCCAGCTTTGCTGGTGTTGTAAAAAAACAGTGTAAAGCCGGTTTTTGGTTCTAAAGTGCATACACTACAACCTGACAGGAGCGATGCTCTGGTGGTTAAACCCAAAGAAACAAGAAACATTCAGCTACCTTCTAACAGTTTATCCAATTACCTTAACCCAGAGAACAACATGGCTCATGTTTTACTACAGGAACCCCTGCCAATAAGAGGACAGCCGACATATCGCAGTAGTAACCCTGGTAATAGTTTGGGTTCTGTTAAGTATTTCATGGGGGAGGCAAGGAGTATTGAGGGGTGAATTTTGAGCTGAATTTGTCATCCAGCAAATTTGCTCTATCTCTCTGCTCATTGAAGGTGACACCAATGACCACCAGTTTGACGGACTGATGTGTGCTGCCTTTGAGGTTTTCTTTGATGTTTTGGATATAAGCCGTAGAAGGCCTTGTGGTTAGTCTTTGCTTTAGCTTGTGGGGCTATCTTGACTCCCATAATTGACTTTGTTGAACTTAATTAGCGAGGATCCTATCACTGCATGGGAGCTGCTCTCCCTAGTTTCAGCCCTGGACTTGTTTTTCCTTTTGTTAGATACCTTTTTCCCGCATTTTTTGGTTATCCAGCTTTGTACCTACTATTTGTGTAGAATAGCTATCTATAATGCTGCCATAGACAATATTAATGTCTTTAGCTAGCTCGTCCTCTTGCGGACGGAAAAAGTCTATCAGTAGATGCAGGTATTTGGAACTGCACTCTAAGTTTATGATTTGCCAACGCCTAAGAAGTTCTGGATATGTTTGACCATAGGTTGGCATAGTCAATACGCATAGCCCTCTAGGGACAAGATTCTGTTATTAACATGCTTCCAAGTGGAAACGTTGCCACTGGAGCCATTTAAACTTATACAGTTTATTTTCCAGGTCTCTATAGATAGTATTAAAATTGTTTAGCTGTTCAGAGTTGTCAACATATATTGTATCCATTGCTTTCAGCCCTATGTTCAATAAGGGATTCACATCCGTTGTTAGTAGTCCATTCAGGCATTTTGCTGGACAAGTTTCAGAGCCATTAACCATATTTGCATCACTGTTCAGCTCAGTTGCAATGGTAGAAACATTTCCTTCTGCCATGTTGCTTTACAGAGACAAAATAAGTAGAAATAAAAGTAAATATTCTCTCTCTGAGCACAAAACTGTCAGTGAAAAGCAACAAAAGTAAGAGCTCTGACAGTGCCACAGTTGGGAAATTTATTACAAAAATAAAGAAAAAATCAAAACAAAGTTACAAAGAATAAATCCTTACAAAACAGTGGTAAGCGCTTTGAGGGATTTACCCCTTCATCAGACAACAGTTAAAAATCCCATAATTCATTAAATACTGGAGGTTAGTCACATGATGTTTCAAAATTTCAGTTGTACCCAATAAGGACATAACAATTAGTGCATCAGTACATATTAGCACAGTTAAAGAGACCATACACTAAAGAAATGATAGCTAAGATAAATAAGAAATGTGTATAACCTTGTATAGTGTATAACTATATATAATAAAAACCTGATAATCCTAGCGACAACACTATATATCCATATATATATATATATATATATATATATATATATATATATATACATAAATATACAATACCAGTGCATCCAGCTTATATAGATACATACATTAAAAATTTTTATGTGAAATATAAAATGCTAATATATATATAGAAATAAATAATCATCATACAATCTAAAATACAATGTAAAAAATATATAGAAAATGTGTTGTAAAATATTCAAAATCTAAAAATTCAAGAGGAACTGTTTGAATACTTTTTGGTCAATAATCCCACTATACCTGAGATTTATGGCTTACATAAGATACATAAGCATTTGTCACTTCCACCCATGCTTCCCATAGTCTCGGGTAAAGGATAGGTTACTGAACCTCTATCTATTTTTATTGAGAAGAAACTACATCCACTCCTCTCTAATTGTGAGATTGTGCTAAGAGATTCTAAGGTTTTTCTTGAAACTCTTAGCATGAAATGGATGAATATAGATGCCAACCATTGTTGTTTCTTGGTAACAATGGATATAGAATCATTATTCACGGTGATTCAGAATGAATGGGGAATAGAGACCATAAGACAACTACTTCACAGTGTAGACTATAACAAGAACAAATGTGACCTCTTTGTGCTTTGTTGGATATAGTACTGACCAATAATGTTTTCTTATTTCAACAACAGAAATACTTACAGAAGGTTGGTGTGGCTATGGGCACAGCTTGTGCGAATAGCTACACCAACCTTTCCTTGGTTCAATGGAAACGCACACGTGTGTTAACCAATAGCACATATGGCAGGTATATCGAGTGATATGTCAGGTTTGTGGATGATATTTTTTTGCTGTGGAATGGTACAGAGGTAGAGCTAAATGCATTTTTCAGTTGCCTGAATAATACCACTCAATTTCTTAGATTTACCTCTCAATATTCCATGACTGAAACTGACTTTCTTGACGTCAAAGTAAGAAAAGATGTATTAAACCAGATTAGAACTGGTTTGTTTAGGAAACATGTTAGAAAAAACACGTTCCTACATAACACCAGTATGCACCTGAACCACACCAAGGTCAACATCATCAAAGGCCAAGTATACAGGATTATGAGACTGTTTAATGATGATGATGATGAACTACAAATAGCCCTGGACCAACTTAAATCTGAGTTTTTAAACAGGGGCTATGATGCTAGAACTATAGATAGGTGCATTCTAGATGGTTGGAGCAATAGGGCGGGTAGATGTAGACCCTATTATGATACGCACACTACAACTCGAGCAAGCGGGCAAGTCAATGATCGCGATAAGGTAAGGCATATACATACAGACACAGACAACACACTTAGGACGCCACTCACTTCTGCCAGCAACGTAAGTGTAGTATGTGATGTAGTAACCAAAAATTGGGGTATTCTATCCATGATTGACAACCTACAGGGTATAACTGGTACTAAGCCAAGTTTCACTTTTAGGAACAATAAAACATTGAGAAATTAACTATGTTATAGTAATGCCGCAACCAATACTGTCAGTAGATCAGATAGATTGGGCACATACATGTGTAGAAATTGTGGAGCATGTAAACACATACACAATGGCAGGACTTACACATCCCTCGAAGAAATTCAGTCATAGCAGTAAGCTGTACGCTGATTGTACCACATCAAACGTGGTCTACTTCGCCTGCTGTGTAGTATGCTACAGCTTCTACATGGGTAAGATCAACAGACGCCTGAAGGACAGGATCCTGGAACATTACAGGGATATTAGGAACTGTAAGGAGAATAGTGCGATTGCTATGCACAACATGAATACAGGACCTGAACATATTTTTACATTTCTGGTTTTACAAATATTGTCTGAGAAATTAAGGTGGGGTAATTTATCTAATGACACAGAAGCTGCTGAGCACAGATGGATTATTAGATTTAACTCACAAGCCCCCAGGGTTGAATCAAATGGTGTCACTTAAACCTTTTTTAAAAGCTCGACCTTTGAAGCATTGATTCTCTTGAATTTTTACATTTTTAATATTTTACAATATATTTTCTATATATTTTTTACATTGTATTTTAGATTGTATGATTATTTATTTCTATATATGTATATTAGCATTTTATATTTCACATACAACATTTTTAATGTATGTATCTATATAAGCTGGATGCACTGGTATTGTATATTTATGTATATTTTTATATCTATATATATGTATATATATATATATATATATATATATATATATATGGATATATAGTGTTGTCGCTAGGATTATCAGGTTTTTATTATTTATAGTTATACACCATACAAGGTTATACACATTTCTTATTTATCTTCGCTATAATTTCTTTAGTGTATGGTCTCTTTAGCTGTGCTAATATGTACTGATGCACTACCACTGTTTTTTAAGGATTGCTTTTTTGTAACTTTGTTTTGATTTTTTCTTTATTTTTGTAATAAATTTCCCAGCTGTGGTACTGTGAGGCTCTTACTTTTGTTGAAAATAAACTTAATCTAAACTTGCTTTACTGAGACAACATCACCGAAGTTTGAATAAACCAAAACTTCGCATTACTGCATATTTTTACAGGGAATGGAGGCAGTTCACCAACATTCAACGTAAAAACACACCGCAGTATGTCAACCCCATTCCTACGATACCAACTCCGGGATCACGCTGTCGTGGGGAAAAGGGCAAATTTCCCCATGTTGGCCAAGCGCCTCCATTCACTGTAAAATACGCGATAATGTGAAGCTTCAGTGTATTCAAACTTCAGTGATTTTGTCTAGGTAAAGTAAGTTTCAATGAAGTGTAATTCTGGTCTACTAAAGTAGTTCCATAGGTATATGTATGTATGTATATATATATATATATATATATATATATATGTCAATCAGTCCTGACTTCCTGGGCTCTGTTTGTGAGTCAGCTGGCAGTCCAGTGAGTTATGTAGGGATTTATGCCCAGTTTGGTGCGTTTGTCAACTATACCCAAGTGAGGTATTGTATTGAATACCTTAGTCAGTCCAGGTAGGCAGTATGTACTGTTTTCTCCTCATCCACTGTATTGGTGAACTCAAAGAAGTCTACCAGGTTTAGTATGCATGACCTTCCCTTGACAAAGCTAAACTGGGCTGAGTCTAGTGTCTGAAGGTTGCCTGTGTCTTTGTTGATCATTTCTATGATAATTTATTGCATGGCTTTACATATTAGATTAGACAGACTGACAAGTCTTTAGTTTCAGGGTTGGTTGATCGTCCTCGCTTGGGAAGCTGGATGACCATTTCGGTCCTCCATTCTTGTGGTCCAAAGCCTGTTTTGAGGCTATAGTTAAAAGGTTAGTCAAGTGTTCCTGATAGGTCATGCTTCAAGCTATTTAGAAGGCATCCTGGGATACTGTTGGGGCCCACTGAGGCTGTGTTTTTGGCCTTAAGTGCCACCAGGACCTGCTCCCTGGTAATAGTTTGGGTTCTGTTAGTAAGTATTTCATGGGGAGGCAAGGAGCATTGAGGGGTAAATTTTGAGCTGAATTTGATATCCAGCAAATTTGCTCTCTCTCTGCTCATTGAAGGTGACACCAATGGCCACCAGTTTGATGGACAGGTGTGTGCTGCCTTTGAGGTTTTCTTTGATGTTTTGGATATAGCCGTAGAAGGCCTTGTGGTTGTCTTTAGCTTGTGGGGCTATCTTGACCCCATAATTGACTTTGTTGAACTTAATTAGCGAGATCCTATCAGTATGGGAGCTGCTCTCCCTGGTTTCAGCCCTGACTTGTTTTTCCCTTTTGTTAGATACCCTATTAAAGATAGGATTTCCCCAGTGTGGTTTGTTTTCAGAGTTTGTTTTGGGCTTACTTCTAGTGGGTACAGCAGCCTCTGCACAGTCATTTATATGGTTGTACAGGGTCTCTGTGAACAATTCCGCATAGGTTGCTCTGACCTCGGGTTGGGAGGGGCATTAAAGTTTGACAAACTATCATTTAATAGGATGTAGCTCACTTTGGAATAGTTCCTAACTTTTAGGGGGTTTGCTGGGGTCACTGCATTGATTTTTATACTGAAGGTGACACCTTTGTGGTCTAACATCACCAGTGAGGACATGGCACTGGGGGGGGTGCAACACTTTCTCATATTTGTGAGTACCACATCCAGTATGTTTGAACTTCTGGTGGTTGTGCATACTATCTGGTGAAGGTTATTTGTATTAATAAAGTTCAGGAATTATTGTGCCTGTGATTATGAGGCAGCGTATGTTTCCCAGTCTATACAGGAGGGCAGTTAAAGTCTCCCATGAATAGGGTATTTGGTTTAATGCTGAGTTTCTCCTGTAAGTTTAAGAGTTATGGAATTCTAAGGAGATAGAAGGTGACCTGTAGCTTACAAGCATAAGGTGTGGGACTTTGTCTGTGGTGATTTGCACAAGGATAAATTGCAGGGCATTGTCCTGCTTAACCAGCATAGAGTTATGCTTGTTGCTAATGCAGATTGAGACGATTCCACCTTTTGTCCCTGTCTGTGCAGCTGATAGTCTAAATGTCTGGAAGGCACTGAAGCCTTGCACTGCTGGAGTACTTTATGTGAATTTAAACTACGTCTCAGTAACATCACTGATGCCTGTATCTCCAGCGTGAGGAGAGCTTATAGGGTGTGGAGTTTCTTGTTTAGGCTCCTAGCATTGAGCAGTAATACCTTTAGGTTTCTATGGGATTTATTGCCTATTTTGGTAGGTTTGTCAATTTGGCATTGCCTAAAACAAGGCTGTAAGGGGGTGGATAAAGTTTTAGCCAATATTCAGAAGCCTAGGGGAGACGGATGCAGACCTTTCTTTGCAAAACAACACGGTCTGTTAACCATGTCCTTTCATGCTGACAAATATTGAATCTTCCTGGAAGAACACCAGAAGCTAAGAAAATTATTGAAGTCTGTCATCTTTTGTTTATACTGTGACATCATTCTTGGTGAAGGTAGAATGCTTCTCAGTGCATAGCACATGCTTGCCCGAGACACATATTCAGAGAGTTCAAAAATATCTCTCTTCGTATAATCCAGGGAAGTATGTCTCAGGTCATTAACACCCACATGGCCTATGACAGAATCTTACTGGTACCTGTGATATAGTAATTTGAGTGCATACATAACTTGGTGGATCCTGGCTCCAGATAAGCAACTAACCTTCCTTGTTCAGTCTGGTGAATGGAGCATGTGTGTGTCGCACAATGGAGTACCCTATGATAAGATTCCTGGGTAATGTGTTGGCTTGCCTTATGGCCTTTCCTCTTGGGACTATACTGGGTATAGATGTATTTGTGGTGTTTGCTGCTTTTGGTGAGTGTTGGAAAGATTGCTGAGGATAGGCATTACTGATCATAGAGTTAGGAAATCTTTGAGAGTTTGGAAGATTTCTTTCGGTGCTCCATCATAGTTTGGTCTGCATGTGTCGTAGACACTGTGTGGTGGATGTTGTATATGTGTGTTCTTGACAACCTTGATTGTATGCAAGATTTTTTCCTCCAGTGAAATTGTACATGTGCATTTCTTGCACACTGTGACATACGTTATTTCGGTAAGGATTAAATAGCTGTCTATGAACATGAGTTAATTGCTACATTGTCTCAGGATGCCCATATGTACTAAGCTATCTATAAAGACATTTGTAATTTGAATATCCATGTTGCCCAGACCTGCATTTGGTGAGCTACTATACGTTATGGACCGAGTTGTATAGAGATCTCCATGAGTGGTCCCTGGGGTTTGGCACTTGACTAGGTTAGACTGTGCTCAGATTTACTAGTAGTAATGTTTAATGTGCAGACTAGCTACTCCAAGCTTGTCCTCAAACAATGCCTTTGTTTTAGCCACACACAGTTACAGGTTTCAGTTCTAAGGGAAGCTTTATACATAATATTTACTTTCTGGGTGCTTGTATCTATGCAGGGCACTGCTAGCCTCTTGATGTAATAACATCAATAAAGATTGCACATGAGTGTAATGCTACAGCAAAACACCTTAAACTACCTTGACAAGGCAACTTCAAGTTATAGGGACCATTAGAATGATTTAAAGGCAAAATCAACAAATAAACCAAAAGTAAAGCAGAAAGAGTTAACCAGTGCAAAACAATAAAATAAATCATTTCCCTGCCAAGGATGGAGCAGGATTAACTCAGGACCCCCCATGTGTGGCTAGGGTGCCAAGCAGCTGAGAACTCTTGGAAAATGAGCAGGAGACAACTAGTAGTGAGGGAGGTTTACTCAAGTGCAGTATTGGTTTTCTGGCTGAGCACTAGTAGTAGGGGAGGTTTACTCAAGTGCAGTACTGGTTTTCTGGCTGAGCACTTAGTATTATGGATAAATGGAAAACAATGGGTGGGAAAGTACTTAAATAGGTTACATGACAGACAGCAGCAATGAAAAAGGGGAGAAAGGGACTTTGGAAGTCAGATTATCATAAGAGGCGGAAGACAGAGATACAGCCTTTTAAAACCACAGCAAGAAAAGGGTGGGAGAGCTGGAGAAAAATTCAAACTTTGAACTCAAGTCCTGTGGTTAGAATTTGAGAAACTTTAAATTTAATGCCTCAGTGAAGCATAGGGCAGAGTAAAAGGATATGGGAAAAATAGTAGCAGGGTAAACAGAAAGGCACTGGAATGCAACCTTAAAGTACTGAAGCAGAAATACTGGAGCAGAATTCACAATACTGCCACTACTGCAATCCTACCACACATTAAGTTCACAGACTATGCAGAAATTTACCAGCAATGCTGTAGTAAATGACGAAATGAGACTCAAATCTGGTAGTAGATCGCAGTCCTACCACAACTGTAAAAGAAGCTACAGACGAACCCAGACTGGGTTCAAAATATAGGTTAGTCCTATTAGGCTAGAGGCCTCTTTTCAAGGGAGACTCGGGTGGTATTTATACTGACTAGGGAAAATTTGTCCGGGGTACTCATTTCAATATGTGCCACGTTCTCTTTTACATCCACCTGAGCTACCACCAGCTCGGGCAGGTGGGGCCTCAGTTTAACATCTCATCCAAAGGACAGATTTCTTTCACTTTCCTTACAATAAGACCTCAGAGGTTTTGCACAGAAGATTGCTCTAGCTTGCCTAGTGGCAGTGCATTGTCATGGAGCAACAAGTTGGAATACTTTATGCTGATCATTATTTTTCAATCAGTATGTGTAGAGATGGATATCTTTTGTGAGCATGAGTAAGAAGTCATACCATGTATATGTATGGCTGATAGCCAGGGCTCGATCCAGCACTAGGTAAGCTAGGCAGTTGCCTAGGGCCTGATGCTGGTTGGGGAGCCCATAAATATTACATTAAAAAAACTGTCTCACTCCTAACCCACCCTTTTCCCCAATTACTGCTTGGCTGCTTCGATGTTTTACTGCTGGCTGGAGGCCCCATAAACATGACATAAGAAAAATGCGTCATGCCCAACCCATCCCCAACTACTACTGCTCCTGTGTTTACTGCTCAGCTATAGGTGTACAAAATGCTGCAGAAAGTCTCTGTTTATCATTGGCTGGAATGCAGAGCCAATGAGAAAGCAGCTTCCTGTGTCTTGCAACACCCTGTAATTTTGTGCTGCTGAGCACTGAGATGGTAAACTGAGCCCTCCTTCTCCTTTAATGTCAGTATTTTTGTATGTGAACCTTCCTGCACTGAGATGCAAACCAGCATATGAGACCATTACCAGAAGAGTGATAGCAATGGATGCAATAGTGAGATGCCCGTTACCTATGGAAATGCCTGGAGGAAAGAATGCGATGAAAGCTGCACTATGAAATAGCCCAGAATGAGATCTTTAAACTTCATTCCAGCCAGTACGTCAGGTGTGTGTCTTTCTGCAGTACTGACAGACCTCACCAGCGTTTTATTAAGAAAATACACATGGAAAATAATGTTCCAGGTTTTCAGGGCACTGTCTGATAGCAACTTTCTGCCCATGTAACAATATTTAAAATCTGTTCGTGATTTTTGGGTGTTTGTGTCTGATTTGTGAGCTAAAAGGTTGGGAGAGAATGGGGGTGCAATTCAGTTAAACTGTATGTTTTTTAGAGCAGTGATGTAAAATTCACTTCTTGGCCATTATTAATGCTTTTGTTCATTCATGTAATCGCAAGAAAGGATCTAAGTGTATGCAGTCATACTTGGGGTCTTGTGCGTGTGTGTGTGTGTGTGTGTGTGTGTGTGTGTGTGTGTGTGTGTGTGTGTAAATGCTTCCTGCATCCCAGAGTACTTGTAATATAAAAGAACCTGTTGTAGTACACAAAGGCACCCTTACATGAGCTAAATTCTTTGGGGTACGACACTGGTTTCCTTATTTTGTTAACTGTTGACAGTGTATTTATTATTTAGCTATGAATAAAACTGACAGCATAAAATCTACAAGTTTAATGTCATGACTGCAGTTGTCTGGTACTTGGTGTTAATGAGCTGTTTCCTGTAGTGCAGGGTTTGATTCCAACAGCCTTCCTTTGTATTCTGTGTGTCAGTCTGACCAAGTCACTTCACAAGACAGTGCTCTTGGCCTGCCTCTGAAAAGGGGCTGTACCAAATTGTTGGTGAATGTTCTACATTTGTGCTGTTAATTCTGTGCCCATCACATGGCCGCTCATTAATGCTTCACTCTAGGCAGTTTGACTACAAATCCCAACATGTCTTTTGTAGTTTAGTGGGTTGCCAGATGCATTTTCAATAAATACGAGTTTTGAGAGAAGAGAAGTTTACTGTTGCTCATGCTGTATGCTTTCAACATGAAAGTGTTTTTCTTTTTTCTTTTGCTGTAAAATTTTTAATACAAATTTTAAAATAAAATCCATATCTCTGTGAGCATTGTAAAATTAACAAAGAAAATATTATGTCCATAGGTTTGAATAGTGTCTTATGGGGAGAGAGAGACTAGTAATGGGTTACTGATATGGCTGTGAGGGGTCCATTATCCTGCCTAGGGCCCCATTTGACCATGATTTGTCTCTGCTAATCGCGTTAAGTTGAAATATGTCACTAAGGTCATTGCTTTATTCACATTTGTCCCAGTCTGACAAGAGAGGGATATACAGTTAGTGATTTTCTTTTGGGAATAGGGGTGAGGAGGCATGCAGTCTGTATGTATGACAAAATAATTGCACCATGTGGCTGTGGCCATTTTATTTATTAATATATTTTATTTTCATTTTTATCCCAATCTAAGACAAGAGGGATGCAAGGAAGGCAGCTGTCTGTTTTAGAGGAGAAAGGGAAGCAGTCACTATTCCCAGATATAGTTTGTGTATTTTTTTAGGCATTCATTTGCTTAATTTAAAACAGTTTTTTGCCAAATTTGAACACGAAAACTTGGATGCAATGTATTTCTTCCCTAAAAAAATAAGACTGAATTTCTTTCCTTCGTTATGATTTTCGTGTTAGTTGCTTGAGTATACTGATTCCTTATGAAGTTAGCATTCTATGTAAGCAAGCATGTATTTTGCAGAGTTTGTTTTTTTGAGGTGACTGCATATTCCATTAGCTAATATGGGAACATAGTGCCTTTCCACAGTGTATCTCCTCTTAAGTCCACTAGAGGGTGCTCATACAGCAGCAGGTGGCTTAATCACCTCTTGAAGACTGAAATATGCAAAAGATGTTCTAGAACTCTGCACTCTGCCACCTCCACTTGCGCCAGAGGTCCTAGACTCAGGACACTACCCTAAATAATCTAGTGTGAAGGTTACAGTACTGTGTTTCTGTGTTTCTGGCCCCTTTAAAACACTTACCATTGACCTTCCCCATAGGCTCCTTTTTACCTAAACCAACATGTCTTGAGTTGCACCCCCACTCCAGAAGCAGTACATGATGGTAAATGACCTAAGTGAAGAGGCTTATTTGCTAGGTGGGCCCAATTTAGTCATACTGTGGTGTCATCCTTGGCACCTGCTGTACTTATTTTCTTACCTCTCACTCTCCCATTGGTGGCTTATGATGAGTCAGCCAGAGCAAGACCTACAGAACTGGTTGACTGTTAGTGTCTGTTGTCACACACCGTTTCTGGCTGTAATACAATACACTGCTTCTTAGGCCAAGTACCACCTAGCAGTCTGCTGCTTGTTTTGATTCCTGTGGGTGTTACTGGAACTGCAAGACCTACCTAGCACCCCCATCCAACAGGGAGAACTGGTGTCAGCTGCTTAGTTTCTCCTTTTCCTGGCTGCCTCCACCAGCACCAAGGATCACTAGTTGAACTTACATGACTAGAACTGCAGTCAAGACGCCTTTTGTGTGCACCCTGCAACTGTCATTTAATCACTTTTTTAACAGTTTGACAAACGTATTCCTATCGAGAATTTCTTTGTTACACTTCCAAATGCTGGAGGTTTGCATCAAACCATGGATAAATGATTCAGGGGTTCATTTAACAATGCTGTGTTTGCAGTTAGGCTGTTTTTTTCATTGTATAAAAAAGGTGGTTTGAGAATATTTTGTCCACAATGACTGACATTAAGTTGCTGTTACATTTTCTGTTTTTCTTTTTTTT